>NC_091145.1:35989881-36097381 GCF_041381155.1 Argopecten irradians | reverse complement strand
CCTGAATTACCTTGTACACTATACTATCTGAACAAAAGATATAAAATGAAGAGGCAAAAAACATCCTGATTTAACTAACTAACAAAAGGATAATAATGTAGAGGTGAGAAATATCCTGAATTACACTAACTGAACAAAAGATAAAAAATGAAGAGACGAAAATATCCTAAATTTCACTAACTGAGCAAAGAATCAAAGAAACAGAGGAGGTGAGAAATACTTTTTTTTCGGAAAAATGTCATAGATATAGGGCAAAGGACGTCTTGTCAGGTGAGAGATCGCCGATAAAGCACCTGCTAAGAGATGCACTTTCAATAATTTTGTCTAGACTAGTATGACATCATGATAAATGTAACAAATATATGTTTTGTATTAATTCTTAAGTTCTGGGTGATAATGTGGTATATCAGCGTTCATTATCATTAACAGCTTACACCTTACATTATTTAATGGAATCAAAACGTCACAAAGGACATAACACCTGGTCACATATATACAATAAACCCTGCCTTAGCGACCACTTATGTATAAACACCACCTACAATTGTAATACTTCTTTCGTAGGGTCCCAAATGGCCATTTCCAACATAGTTTGACCTGTGTATAAAGGTCATTTGGCTATTTTAGGATATTTTATTCTTGGTCCCTTGGGTGGTCGATAAAGGTTGACAGGTTTGACTTATCTTTAACCTATCCTATCTATTTCAGAATATCAGTATAATTATAGTGATAGATATTATACAGCCGTGCATGTATTGTAAATGATAAATATTAATGATAATCTGATCATTGGCTTTTTTTCTCAATAATTTGTGCTAATCGTTACACTTAACACGTTATGAAAATGCTCCACCGCTGGCAAATTGTATTTTTTTCACTATCACAAACCGGAGCAGACGATTTAGTATTTTTCTTCAGTTACAAAAGTTACTTACTTTACACTATTACCACCATTGAAAAGTTTGAGCTTCTAATCTTGCTTTAAATTATAAATATAAAAAAAAACAATTAATTGCATCCCGAAAAAAATCCGTGGCACTATATCCTATATGAAATGAAGTACTGATTGCGCATGCACCAAAGGCAAAACAAATTATTTTATATTATTTTTTGTGCTAATTAGACGTATATATACACGATTTTACACCAATTATAGTTCAAATGATTAATATCATTTATGCTCTGTCGGCGGTGGAGCATCCTTAATTAGAGCAGTAAATGACGCTCATTAACGTTTAAGTTTTTTGTGTAGTAATGAATGCGTTATCTATGCAAAAGTGTATTGAGTGTAGCTAACCCAGAGTTATTACTGATAAGTAATATGGGAAACCGAATCAATAGATAACAAAAACAATTATGGATATTGCACCGCCATGCCTCCATAATTTATAATATGTCAAAAATGTATCAATATTTGCTTATATCCGTTTTATGTCCTGTAATTTACAGATTGCTGTGTCAAATAGTTTAGACGTGAGAGTAGCATTTAATATTCACAACAAATCATTACACTACGGTAATAGAGTAATTAGTGAACATGGACAGTGGTAATTTCAGGCAAGAAAGGATTCTCTTCTTTGAATATTAATACCGTCAGTATAACAAATCAGTATTACAATCAAAATTGGCTATAATGTCTACCATACAAACTACATGGGGAGCAGAAGCGGCATATCCAGGTGCTCGGGAAGAGTGAACGTTCTTTACCTCAACCACTCCTTCTCCGTTATATAAAGAAATCTAGTGTCACGTCAACGAGTTAGGTTATAACAGTAATGGTGTTATCAGCTTCATCTTTCATTTGGTTATATTTAATATTTTTACGTCCTATTTACAGCTAGGGTCAATTACGGACGATGTGTCCTGCGTGTGTGATGTGGGAGGTGTATATTTTGGGAGACTGAGGCATATTCGTGTCCTCTTGCATAGGAACTTTAACTATTTTATAATGTTTTATCACTGAAGACACTAAGCAACACATCCCACCCGGTCACATTTTACTGACAACGGACCAACCAGTCGTCCCACACCCATTATCCTCAGCGCTAAGCAGGACAAGCTATATCAGATGGTGTTATGTTAATTGATTATTTATATTATAATTTTATACACCAGGTTTCCACACGACTAGAAGATAAATAAGTCCAGTTTTAACCTACAGTCACTAAGTTCAGTGATTTTGGTTTGTGTCGTCACCAAATTGAATACTGTCAATTATATTTCTCTCGTGATTTTTATTTCAAAACAAGATAGCGAAGATTTAGATTCGCGGAATAAAAAATGGAATGCCAAAATAAAGAATGGAAATTCCTATCATTAAATATGTCGTAGATAATAATTCGTTTATCATTCGCAACGTTTACGAAAGTAAATCGGACGCGAAAGAATTTTGGTTCACTGAAGTTAGAGCAAAGAATAACACCTTCTAATATACAAGTCTAACATACACTATGTATCTATCACTTCCTGGTACTTCTGCTATAAAATCAAACACTAATTTCCAGATACTGGTTTGATAAAAATTTAGACCTTATCAAAACTCATCGGTGTCCTGGATTACAAGGAAATGATGAACATTTCAAATGTTTAATAGTACAGATATGTTTACTTTGGACTGTCAATCAAGCTAAAACAAATTTAGATCAACCATTGTCTACAGGGAAATGTAATCGATATCAAATTTTTAGTCCAGAAAGGGAAGTTTAGTGCGTGATATTTAAGGACACCGGCAATTTTAAAAACCAAAATCAGTAATATTTCCTCAAACGACAGGATAGAACGGGATCTATTTTGTAATTGTTAAATTATGTATGTATTAGGTTGCTCATTATCAAGTAGTATTCTTTTTTCGATTCTATAGCTCGACTTGAGTCTTCGTAACGTAACAAAGGGTATTCTTCATAACTTTTTCTTTGTGTATGTTAGAAATTACAGTACATGTAATGAAATTGTTACACAACGATTGAACATTTTATGTGCGATGTTTTGATAACTAGTACGATTCGTACACTGTCACCTTGAAATGCATCCAAAATATTTACGCAGATGGTTATTTTCAGAAATAAGAGAGAATGTCCTCCTTTGAGATGACATTTACTGGGGAAGTTGGTGCTGAAGACCGAACTGACCAGAAAGTACGAGAATCGGATGTAGCCCCTGAACAAAGTCTGAGATCTGCTCTCCAGGATCACTTCCAGAACCCTTTTGGCGGCTGTAGAAGCAGGGAGGCATGTGGACCAGGACGAACGCCGTTAAAACTACTGGTGCTGGCGTTCAAACTCATCTTCGTCATCGTAACGGTTAGTGATGATACACGAAGGTAATTGGGGGAAATGGGTTCAACGCCCTGTGAAAATATTACTGATAATGCAATCCACTATACAAAACTTAAGAAGACTTATAAAAATTAAGATGTGGCAAAAATCACTCCGATTATGTTATGTTTATATCTCTATTTTTTCTTTTCGTTTTCTTTTTTACTTTTGTTTTTGAAGCCAGCTATATGGACTTTATTTGAGTAAATTCTTCATAACACGAAGTAACGAGCAATAAGCTACTGTAGTTGTTACATTAATATTATTAATTAAAGATTAACATTTAGAGCGGGTATCGCCGATTTTCCTTGATTTTTAATCGCATGGTACACCTACAGGAAGGAAGTTGTCTTCCTTCCTATCACCTTTCCAGAATAAGGATGACACTGATATGAATTTTTTTTTTTTTTTTTTTTTAATATTGTTATCAAAATCATTCTGTGTTTTTACCGATAGGATATGATTTGAAATCATGTTTATCACAGTTTATTTGTTATGATAAGCATGGCTACATGGACTACGGTGAAATATTTAACCCTCGAAAACGAAACGAATTTTTTCAAAGGCCCACTACGTTTCCTGGTTTTTAGCTTTTATAGAATTGCAATTTTATAGAACCGCAATAGTTATTAGCGTAGCGTTAATACTACACTTATCAACACCTTCTGAACAATTTAAGTAAAATAAATTAATGTTAATTTTCATAACATGGGTCGTTTTTTTCCCACCACCGTCCAATTTACCTTGCGTAAGTTGACTACAACTGCGTCAGGCTGCAAAGCAACAACAATGATTATTCAATGCATTAATTTTATTTGGTGTTATAGCCTCAACTAAGGCCATCAATTTATGCCAATATTGTTTCTAAGAAACCTTTTTTTTTGGTTCGGACCGGCAGTGAGCCTTTAAGACAGTAATACAATATTTTTGCAGTTGGTACAATTTGGAAATAAACGTGCAAGTTTTTCCAAATACCTTGACCGGAATAATCTGGCTCTGAAGCGTCTACTTCTACAGGACTGGTCAACCCTATACGAGACCATGCCCTACCCTCCGGCCACTGGACTATACGCTATCTATAGCATCGACGATTTCCTCGGACACATCAATCATACCGTCCATAAAGTCAGTTAAGACCTTCGTAATAATGACTACTGGTTATCTGTAACTGATACTCGAAATACATATGTACACGTTACTGGAAATATTGCTTTCAGTCGACTTTGATGAAAACTCACGTTTGCCTAAAATATCAGCATCAACAAAAATGGTATTATTTAGTACAAACAAATGTGCATTCAGTAAATTATTGATAACGTTGCTTCGAATAAGTTTATAAGGAAACGCGTATATGTGATAATAAGTTTGCTAATCAAAAGACCGATTTTTTAGATAGAAACATTAATCATATACATGGATCAATTTAGTTTCAATAGGTGCATAGGCAATGGTATTTGTTATGAGGTTAAACAAATGTGAGCAACGTCCAATCTGAGTTCGTTTTAAATCGACTTCAGATTGTCTCATGCAACTCCATTTTTCCGCTTTGATAAGTGGACTTTAAATCTCGATTTATAATAGATTTTGGTTTTGGTAGGTATCCAAACTACATCTGACGTCGGTAGGGTCCTTGTTCGCCAGCAGTGATGAGGACCATCAGGTCACTATCTGTGTCGAGTACTATGACCTTGGTGTCTACAACATAAGTACCAAGGATATTCAATTCGACCAGACAAGAAGGAGGGGTCAGTATACAACAATTCATACGTGCTTATGATGAGCCGGCTCCTCACGGGAGGACAAAAAGCTGCATCGACTTCTCATATCACCTCATTCTAGAGGAGCCGGGTCCTCAAAGGTGGCACAAAATCCTACATAGATATTGTATCCACATTCTATTATAAGTTTGTCTTGTTTCAACAATTTTGATTAAAATAGTTGGCATTTCTTTTTGTCTCGTTTTTGCGAATAAATTGATAAATTTACTATCATTTTTGTGTGTTTTAACAGTTTGCAATAATGTTGGCACCAACACGAGTGATGATTATAATTTGAAGCCGACAATAATGGATCTGATACGTGGTGACAATGGCTCTCTGGTCAGGTACGTTAATGGTGTAGGATACGTGGCGACAATGGCTCTCTGGTCAGGTACGTTAATGGTGTAGGATACGTGGTGACAATGGCTCTCTGGTCAGGTACGTTAATGGTGTAGGATACGTGGCGACAATGGCTCTCTGGTCAGGTACGTTAATGGTGTAGGATACGTGGCGACAATGGCTCTCTTGTCAGGCACGTTAATGGTGTAGGATACGTGGTGACAATGGCCCTCTGGTCAGGTACGTTAATGGTGTAGGATACGTGGCGACAATGGCTCTCTGGTCAGGTACGTTAATGGTGTAGGATACGTGGTGACAATGGCTCTCTGGTCAGGTACGTTAATGGTGTAGGATACGTGGTGACAATGGCTCTCTGGTCAGGTACGTTAATGGTGTAGGATACGTTGCGACAATGGCTCTCTGGTCAGGCACGTTAATTGTGTAGGATACGTGGTGACAATGGCTCTCTGGTCAGGTACGTTAATGGTGTAGGATACGTGGCGACAATGGCTCTCTGGTCAGGTACGTTAATGGTGTAGGATACGTGGTGACAATGGCTCTCTGGTCAGGTACGTTAATGGTGTAGGATACGTGGTGACAATGGCTCTCTGGTCAGGTACGTTAATGGTGTAGGATACGTTGCGACAATGGCTCTCTGGTCAGGCACGTTAATTGTGTAGGATACGTGGCGACAATGGCTCTCTTGTCAGGCACGTTAATGGTGTAGGATACGTGGTGGGACAATGGCCCTCTGGTCAGGTACGTTAATGGTGTAGGATACGTGGCGACAATGGCTCTCTGGTCAGGTACGTTAATTGTGTAGGATACGTGGTGACAATGGCTCTCTGGTCAGGTACGTTAATGGTGTAGGATACGTGGTGACAATGGCTCTCTGGTCAGGTACGTTAATGGTGTAGGATACGTTGCGACAATGGCTCTCTGGTCAGGCACGTTAATAGTGTAGGATACGTGGTGACAATGGCTCTCTGGTCAGGTACGTTAATGGTGTAGGATACGTTGCGACAATGGCTCTCTGGTCAGGCACGTTAATTGTGTAGGATACGTGGTGACAATGGCCCTCTGGTCAGGTATTTTAATGGTGTAGGATACGTGGCGACAATGGCTCTCTGGTCAGGTACGTTAATGGTGTAGGATACGTGGTGACAATGGCTCTCTGGTCAGGTACGTTAATTGTGTAGGATTCGTGGTGACAATGGCTCTCTGGTCAGGTACGTTAATGGTGTAGGATACGTGGTGACAATGGCTCTCTGGTCAGGTACGTTAATGGTGTAGGATACGTGGTGACAATGGCTCTCTGGTCAGGTACGTTAATGGTGTAGGATACGTGGCGACAATGGCTCTCTGGTCAGGTACGTTAATGTAGGATACGTGGTGACAATGGCTCTCTGGTCAGGTACGTTAATAGTGTAGGATACGTGGTGACAATGGCTCTCTGGTCATGTACGTTAATGGTGTAGGATACGTGGCGACAATGGCTCTCTGGTCAGGTACGTTAATGGTGTAGGATACGTGGTGACAATGGCTCTCTGGTCAGGTACGTTAATGGTGTAGGATACGTGGCGACAATGGCTCTC
Source organism: Argopecten irradians (assembly GCF_041381155.1). Lineage (NCBI taxonomy): Eukaryota > Metazoa > Mollusca > Bivalvia > Pectinida > Pectinidae > Argopecten > Argopecten irradians. Next base: position 36,090,373 of record NC_091145.1, on the reverse strand, counting down.
TGGTCAGGTACGTTAATGGTGTAGGATACGTGGCGACAATGGCTCTCTGGTCAGGTACGTTAATGGTGTAGGATACGTGGCGACAATGGCTCTCTTGTCAGGCACGTTTATGGTGTAGGATACGTGGTGACAATGGCCCTCTGGTCAGGTATGTTAATGGTGTAGGATAAGTGGCGACAATGGCTCTCTGGTCAGGTACGTTAATGGTGTAGGATACGTGGTGACAATGGCTCTCTGGTCAGGTACGTTAATGGTGTAGGATACGTGGTGACAATGGCTCTCTGGTCAGGTACGTTAATGGTGTAGGATACGTTGCGACAATGGCTCTCTGGTCAGGCACGTTAATTGTGTAGGATACGTGGTGACAATGGCCCTCTGGTCAGGTATTTTAATGGTGTAGGATACGTGGCGACAATGGCTCTCTGGTCAGGTACGTTAATGGTGTAGGATACGTGGTGACAATGGCTCTCTGGTCAGGTACGTTAATTGTGTAGGATTCGTGGTGACAATGGCTCTCTGGTCAGGTACGTTAATGGTGTAGGATACGTGGTGACAATGGCTCTCTGGTCAGGTACGTTAATGGTGTAGGATACGTGGTGACAATGGCTCTCTGGTCAGGTACGTTAATGGTGTAGGATACGTGGCGACAATGGCTCTCTGATCAGGTACGTTAATGTAGGATACGTGGTGACAATGGCTCTCTGGTCAGGTACGTTAATAGTGTAGGATACGTGGTGACAATGGCTCTCTGGTCATGTTTTTAATGGTGTAGGATACGTGGCGACAATGGCTCTCTGGTCATGTACGTTAATGGTGTAGGATACGTGGCGACAATGGCTCTCTGGCCAGGTACGTTAATGGTGTAGGATACGTGGCGACAATGGCTCTCTGGTCATGTACGTTAATGGTGTAGGATACGTGGCGACAATGGCTCTTTGGTCAGGTACTTTAATGGTGTAGGATACGTGGCGACAATGGCTCTCTGGTCAGGTACGTTAATGGTGTAGGATACGTGATGACAATGGCTCTCTGGTCAGGTACGTTAATGGTGTAGGATACGTGGTGACAATGGCTCATTGGTCATGTACGTTAATGGTGTAGGATACGTGGTGACAATGGCTCTCTGGTCAGGTACGTTAATGGTGTAGGATACGTGCACGTGGCGACACAGGCTCTCTGGTCAGGTGCGTTAATGATCGCGGCACCTTGTTGTGATTGCGGCACAATACTGTGATCGCGGCAGATTGTTGTGATTGTGGCACATTGCTGTGGTCCCGGCACATTGTTGTGATTGCGGCACATTGTTATGATCGCGTTTTTATCCACGAAATGTTGAGATATTGTTCAATCATATTTATACCCTTAAAAAGTTAAGGTGAAACAAATTCTGCGTAAGGCTTTAATGAAATGCTGTACGGTATTTTGTTGTGCTATGCTTACGTACCCTATACAACCAATGTGTCAGTGTTTCATGAGCTTTCTTTCCAGAAATTCCGGCGATTTGAAATGAATCAGCTTCAATATACTGTTATAAAATCTATTTCTCATTACGCTAATACTTTAAAATCAGCAACATAATTTTAATTTTTACTTCCTTTCCAGACTCATTCGAGTAGAGGTCGGGTTTTATGTAGACTCCGTCCATATAGATATGGGGAACACTGCCGACACCAGTCCAAGGTGTTTCCGTATTCATGGCACGGTAAAACTTTACTTAAACGCAATTATTTTAGACACAATACTCACAGTTATTTGTTTATTTTATTCCCTTTTCTATATTTTATGAAGCACCAACTGTAATTGATAAGGAAGCAGTAGTATTCACAACCATGGATAAAAGCAAAGGGAAATATTTAATGCAATTTGGTATTAGGAAGCAGCCGACATGAAATATTACACGCCAACAAAAATCTCTAGAGTAATTAGTATCATATTTACACTGTTATGATTAAAATAAACGGAAGAAAACGATAAAATGATTAACAATAACAGGGAATATAGCAATGAAGGAAAATAAAAATGTTAATGATCTTGTCAATTTTTGTTCAATATTGAAGAAAAGTGTACTCAAAAGTATGAAAAATATTCGGTTATGAATTGGAGTTAATGAATATATTATTAATTTAACTAACCGTTAATGAAACCGACTTTGGGTCATTACCATTACACCGTGCGTTGGTAAAGATTAATCGTGAGAGTATTCTTGCATGATTCGATATACCCAATAATGTACCTTTACATCACAGATATTATTTGATAATTCTGACATCAATGGCCAGATACCTGTCCAGTTACACTCAGATGTATGGGAGATGGTGTGTACACTCAATGGCGCCCCGTTCAGGCGAGGTAACCATGAGACTAATCTGTTGGAGTCATGTTAACAAGACATCAGTTTTTAAAGTGCCATGACATTCAGTTTAAAAGAACAAACTACAAAACAAAATGAGCTTCGTATCCGTTAGATTCAAAAGTTTCAGAAGGAAAACAAAGTTCTATTACAGTAAATAACACCTGCCTTTTGTTATCCTTTGGTGGACTACACTTTCGACTGGAATCTGGTGTTTTGATATCGTAACATAACAACGTAGCAGATTATAAATAGCCTACACTTTTGTTTTACTGAAAATAAAGTGTACTGATTCCTAAAAGAAATTTGCGTTAACAAAAACAGAAGACAAAATATGGGAAAAAGAAAAAAGAAATGTTTACGTTAAATTGTTCTATTCATTAATAGTGAATATTGAGAAAAAGGCACTTATGCGCATTGAACTTTTTTTTCTATGATGCAACTCAAGAAAGATTATACACTTGAAAATATTGTACTGATAGAATATTATGTAGATGAGAGATAACAATATGTGTTTATATTGCTGATGAATATTCTGCAGATATAATCTGTTTTCTGTTGTAGATGAAACAGGCATATATGTACTTGGCAGTTTTAGTATCCTGTTCACTAGTTTTAGCCTCATTATATGTTTGCGCTCAGTGTTCAAATCGTTTCGTCTATGTTGTGTAAGTACATACAATACCAAATATTCTAGTGATAATGATTAGTAAACATTTAGGTACTTTCTTGGGTAAACAGTATCAGTATCTTAAAAGTATCGCAAAATCAATCTAGAGTCAATCTTTCTAGTTAGCCATTAGTGCATCAATTTTATTGTTAAAGAAATGAATCACATTAATGACTAGTAGGTGATGGCATAGGTAAAATTATTAACCTTCCATTAAACTATTGATACGATTCACTGCCATACCTTTATGACAATATCGACCTGACTTCATGATAGATGTGATCTTCTGTGTAATATTTTATCAGTTTATCTTGCGTGCATAGTCATAGTTATCGATAATTGAATCGGTATGTACATACAGAAGACAAAGAAATACATCAAAGCTAAATTTGGAACTCCCTTATCGATGTCTGAACAACTGGAGATAGTGAGCATTAAAGAGATCATTACCATGATCGGTGACGTCATCATCCTAATTGGTCTACTCATCTTCATTGTACTCAGCTCAAGTGTAAGCCAATTCCTTTAGTTCCTTTACAGTTTCTTTAACATTGCTATCTTTGGCATACATTTTGTCTTCAACTTAATTGAAGGTTAGGCCAAAACGACAATTACATGTTATATCATAGCAAGCATTAGCCCTCTAAGGGTGAAATCAGAACAGGCTATAGCGGTTGTCTTCGTCTCTGTGTCTGTATGTCCGTTTGCTTATCTGTCCGTCTTGCCTGTCCGGATGTTGGTTTCCAGACGATAACTGTACAACGGGTGGGTGGATTTCGTTGAAACTTCATACAATGATGGCTTATGAGGTAAAAAAAAAAGGCCAACTATAAAGGTCACTTACTAAAATGTGGGTAAGGTCACTGTAATAACTAAGACATGCATTGTTTCGTGAATACTCAGAATGCTTATAAATATGGATTCTATATGGAGTTGTGGAACACCAAACTGTCATTCATCTGTCCATACCACAAATATTTACTATCGGCATGTACAATGCGCTTTATTATTAAATTAAAATTTTGAATTGAAATCTATTATTTCTGCTGTTGTACTTTTCTATTATTAGGTAAAATTAGCTTCGTATAAAACAATCCAAATGTTCTTTTCACGATCTTTACTTTCGTTATCAGATTGTACGTTCGTCTGCACTTTGGTACGATGTTTGTGGTAGCCTGTTTGGTATTGGAATCATCATGACTTGTTTTGGAGCTCTCCATTTCCTGTCATTTAATAAAGGATTCCACGTAAGTATCTTTTATACTGTTAACTGATGGTTCACTGCAATATCATTGTGAGCATAACTTCTTCATTATAAATGTATACTTGGCGAAAGACTTCAGCTTAAAGTGCCTTATTTTTTCTGTAAATGAGAATAATAAGGATGTAACTTACACATTAGATGTTCTCATTGCTCTTGTATTTCTTTCAGATTTAGAATTTTCATTATCATATAATACATGTAAGTGATGTTTCAAATTTTCGTTGAAATCAATACTAGCTCGCAATTGAAAAGACATATGTTATACGTTAGTTAAATCTTTGAAAAGACTTCCAACTGTAGAATGTTATTTTATTCTTGATAGTACCTACCATTTACATTTCAACCTATCCTAGATAATTTAGGGGATTACTACTGTATGTTCTGGTAAATAATTGATGTAGCAGTCTCTAGTTTATTGAGGGTGTTATCAACAAATAGTAGCATCAGATTAACAGTACCACCAACACAATAATGTACATATTCTGTGAGGATATCACATAGGCGGATTTGGCACTTTTGTTTATTTCTTTTCTTATCTTCTTCTAGTCATACATTCAGTAAAAGTCAAATCATAATTTCAAATTTAAATGTCTTTATGAAATATGAAAAATAGAATATTCATATATAATAAAAATGATATCAGCATTTAACATCGTTCTGCATACGAATAAGTCACGCACTTTGTCTTCCGTCCTCTACCGTGCTATAGGTCCATAAAATGGAACAGAATTATTGTAAATGTGAATGTTTCACAGATATTAATTACCATTACAGAGCCATGTTGGTCAAAAGGAGATTAGGATAATCACATTTTAACGACAATTTTCTTACGATTAGATAATTTCTTTTAATACAAACTTGAAAAAATTTCTGAATAATATATAATCAAAGGTTTTGCAGCAAATGAGAAATGAAAAATGTAATTATAAAATGATTCAGCTAATCACCCTTGTAACAATTCGGCCCAAATGTTTACTTTACGTATACGTTTGACGTTACAGTAGATATTGTTTATATTACAGTAGATATTGTTTATATTACAGTAAATATTGTTTATGTTACAATAAATATTGTTAACGTTACAGTAGATATTGTTTATGTTACAGTAGATATTGTTTATGTTACAGTAGATGTTGTTTACATTACAAATATTATTTACAATACAGTAAATATTGTTTATGTTAAAGTAGATAATGTTTACATTGCATATATTGTTTACTTTACAGTAGCTGTTGTTTACATAACAGTAAACATCGTTACATTACAGTAGATATTGTTCACATTACAGTAGATATCATTAGGTTACAGTAGATATTGTTTATGTTACAGTAAATATCATTAGGTTACAGTAGATATTATTTATGTTACAGTAAATATCATTAGGTTACAGTAGATATTGTTAATGTTACAGTAAATACCATTAGGTTACAGTAGATATTATTTATGTTACAGTAAATACCATTAGGTTACAGTAGATATTATTTATGTTACAGTAAATACCATTAGGTTACAGTAGATATTGTTTATGTTACAGTAAATACCATTAGGTTACAGTAGATATTATTTATGTTACAGTAAATACCATTAGGTTACAGTAGATATTATTTATGTTACAGTAAATATCATTAGGTTACAGTAGATATTGTTTATGTTACAGTAAATACCATTAGGTTACAGTAGATATCATCAGGTTACAGTAGATATTGTTTATGTTACAGTAGATATCATTTGGTTACATTAGATATCATCAGGTTACAGTAGATATTGTTTTGGCTACAGTAGATATCATTAGGTTACAGTAGATATTGTTTTGGCTACAGTAGATATCATTAGGTTACAGTAGATATCATTAGGTTACAGTAGATATCATTAGGTTACAGTAGATATCATTAGGTTACAGTAGATATTGTTTTGGCTACAGTAGATATCATTAGGTTACAGTAGATATTGTTTTGGCTACAGTAGATATCATTAGGTTACAGTAGATATCATTAGGTTACAGTAGATATCATTAGGTTACAGTAGATATCATTAGGTTACAGTAGATATTGTTTTGGCTACAGTAGGTATTGTTTTTGTTAGAGTAGATATTGTTGAAATTACAGATATTGTTTGACGTGATGGGTAAGTCCCTGTTACCAGTGTTGCGGTTTCTTGGCTGTGCCGTCGTGCTGTTCGTTAGTTTCGCCCTGTGTGGCTGGATTGTTATGGGACCGTATCACATCAAGGTGACAAATATTTCCATGCATGGTTACCCTATTCCGCTTGACTTGACATCAGCAAATCAAAAACAAAAAAAATGTCTTTGAAGGTCTGGTAAAATGAAGATGAAGGCGACAAGATGGCACAAACGAAGAAAATAATTCTCCGATGATAGTTTCAAAATTAAACGAACTAGTGTACTAGTATCTTTGCATTAACTTCAACAAAGAATGCTGAATGATTCACTAATTGTTCCTCCTTTATCTGATACATTTTCATTCCATTCTTTTTTGCTTTAATTCTCTTACCTAATATCCAATACATTATAAAATTATTGAAAAAAGAATTTACTCACCTTTTTTTTATTCGTTGACTTTTTTGTGTGTTTTGTTGTAGTTTAGTTCAATCTACAGTACCTTCCGATGTCTATTTGGCCTGATCTCTGGAGATGAGATCTACGTTACACTAGCCGCTATAGATGATGAGTTCTCCTTCCCCTGGTGGTTTTGTGCAGCCTTTATTACTCTCTACACCACCATCTTCACCCTCGTCGCCCTCAACATCCTCATCGCCATCTTTACGACGGCCTACGAAAGCGTCAAGGTAACGACGGTCTGTTTGCATTATAGCAGTTGACGAAAAGAATTTGTGAAAAAAGTTGGATAGATATTTTGCATGAGTTACAACGAAGAATAGCGATTTGGTTCGTTTTGTGACACTTCGTTGAAAAGCATTATATTTTACAAGAAGATACTTAGGGTCAGCTACACATTATATATATGTTATCAAAACTATATATTCTAGAAACAAACTTATTCATGATTTAAACAATTTCAGAAGTTTTGTTCAATGCGAAAAAGTGCAGTTTGATACACTAGGTTATAATCATCGTAATGTAATTTTCCATCTTATGGCTTATTTTCTCCATTGTTATCACGCCAAAAAACTATTTACACTCCCATATTGAATGTGTGAAACCCTTGTCAGAAGATTTCAATTTTTGTTTTTTTCTTTGAGGTCCCACGAGAACAGGACAATTTGATGTTTTGAACAACACACAAAATAAAGATGACCCTTTCAGTTCACACAACAGTCCAAAATAATATCTTTCTTAACTTCAATTTTCTTATATAAAGATTCAAAAATCATTCCATGACTCTTTTTTTCTAAGAAATCATTAAGCCGTTATCTCAGCCAATCAGATGTGACGTTACAAACGTTGACGCCATTTTTCCTTGATGGGCCGACAAAGTACATTTTTGAGCCAATGATACTGCTGGTAACAAACAAAATTGAATTATTCACTTTTAATACAAATGTCTGATTCAAAATATTGATGATTTGCAGGGAAAAAACACAAATGAATAATATCATTATAGAACATGCTTGCTTTCCTCATTCATCTTCAGAACATAAGAAAGGTTTTGTAGATATTTTATGCAATTGTGATATGAAGAATTGGTTATACTATACGTGTATACTATATCATTTCTGGAATAATAAGTACATGTAATTATTAATTTAGTCATTAATTATACTACTCTGTTGACCATATAGATACTGATGCAGAGATTAATAATAACAATGTAAGCGCCTTGATTTCATTTATAATGTTTTATTATCTCAAATAGATTTAACATGGATCGAGAAGCAGGCTAAGCATATACTAGCCCTCGCAAGGCCTTGTTACACATATACATCAACATTTCCTTAAAACGAACTTGCTTGATATTAATTCGGCTTATTGTTAATTAAAATTGAATCCCTGGTTTTCGCTGAAAGTATTACAAATTCGCATATGACAAATTGACACACCAAGTAAAAACTGTATTTCTACAATTTGGTGGGGGTTTTTTTATTTCGTGTTTCAGAACCAAACCATCCGGAATCAAGTGAAGAGTACCTTGATTAGATTTATGGACGAATGAAGTCTTCTGTGACGGTTCAAGTTAAATACATCGATAAAGCAAACATTAGGGGTCCAAAGGCCCTTAGGCCCACAGGTCAACATAACGCAGAACACCATCTGTACAATCGTGTTGTTTTGGTTTTATTTTGGGGATTTTAGTGTGTGTAAATAGTATTTATATTTACTCTGGGTTATGACAATGCGTGTTTAGTGTTGTTAAGCGATGACAGTTATTTGAATGTGAACATTTCAGTGTGATTTATATGATCGATCTGCTTTTATGATCTATACATGTAAACTCTCCCCGATATCATCATTCCCTCTAGTACTATTAACAACCCAAGCTACGAGTCCTTTGGGTGCAATGAATGTTCACCGGTGAAACGCAAGGTTTTACAAAAATACATGTGTAGTAAAATGACCAGTATTTGTTATTGCTTATAAACAATAGAGTGATGCATTAGCTAATCCAATCGTCTTTCATCTAGTTTATCCTCGGCACGGATGTGAAAAGATCATACATTGTAGGTACATTGTAATGTGAATTTAATCCGGGCCCTCCGGATTCCTTCCAAGACCCATCCTCGAAATTCCAGGAGTTACTATCACTGAGGTTATATCAACCGATGGAATATGTTATTTAAGGATTAACTTGAATAGACTTTTTTTATGTTATGGAAATATAACACAAAAATGTGAGTGTTTTCTAAATAAACCGCGAAGTGGTTTATGATGAGAGTTCACTCGATTTTTGTGTAATATCTCCACACCATAAAAAATATTCAAATTAATCCCTATCATTCAATTTACAAAAGAAAATATATTCCAAATTCCGAATTCATTTTTGGAGTCTTTTTTTCTATGAAATCATTACACCAACATATCAGCCAATCAGAAACGACGTTACAAATGCCAGTTTTTCCCTTTATAGGCTGATAAAGAAAAAAATCAAGTGTTTGATACAAGCAAAGTTGAATTATAGAAAAACTGTACTACATAAAACACGAGTCCTTTGGTCCACATGTACATCAAAGGAACCGAATAATGGTACACTATGGTTGACTAAGTGGCTTTCTCTGTATTCTTCAAAGGAATCTCTACAGGCCTGTGATTGGTCAGGTTTTTTTCCTCGTGATTGGCTTTCAGTTTTACGATGAGATAGTCCAGGGGTGGATAAAACGTCAGTGATAGTAACCCAGCCTGGAGTATCGAAGATACGCAAAACCTCTCGCGCAAACTTAAGTTGTAATTGTATTGTTTATTGCTATTATTAGACTAAATAAAGCAATTACCTATCTATAAGCATCTTTGTGTTTCTTTGCTCACTTAAGCTTGAGCATGCAGGCCTACAACAATGTAGGGGCCATGATGGCCGATTGCTTAAAATGTCCTGACAAACCACAAGCAGCCTTCCTGCCTGTGTCACATCATCGATATTCCATGTGTTATTATAATAATTCATTGTCGTTACATTCACCGACTATCTCATAGTAAAACTTAAGTTTTATTATGAGAAAGGTCAAGAGTGGATATAACGACAGTGAAAGTAATCCCTCGAGTATCGAGGATGTCTGTGTCGCGACTTCGAAACCAATATGGTAAATGTACGCGTACCCATTAGAGCAGTTGTCATGCATGAACTAACCACTAGTCTGTGGTGTTCTCCGACTACTCCAGTTTTCTGTGCACCTGTTTTCTGCGTTAACTCCAGCACCTGGCACTTCCTTGAATGACCTGGGCCCAGTTCATGAACAGTCCTTAACTTGAAGGAATTACTTACCTCTCAAAATTATCCACACGAAACCATTACAGAGGTAAAGGAGGAATCTTGAATTAGGAAGTTTTCATTAACTTCCGTAATGCTTTCATTCCTATGGAGAAGTTTAAGTTGTTCATGAACTTGGGCCCCATCCTCAATACTTTAGGGATTACTTTCGTTATATCTACGACAGTGATAGTAACCCCTGGAAAATGGAGGACGATTGGGCTCTGGCTGTTAATACGACTTGATACTCAACCAATACATTGTACCGCAACATTCACGAAATAAAGTCATAAAACTACGACTAAATATATAACCATAGCATAATGTATATAGTTGGCGGTGCCCACCGATCAAATACGTGTAGAATCTGACTGGTTTTCTGGAAGAAAAAGTGTTCTCTGTTTGATATTTCCTTTATAATTATACTTCAAATGTTAAAATGAATGATCAGGGCTCAAATCGATTTGCTCTTTTTTACTTCTAGATCTACAATAAATAGGCTACTAGTCCGGTAAAAATAGTCCCAAATTAAAATACATTTTGTATATGCCTAACAGACCCAGATTTGTCAAAATATATGTATTCATGTTCCATGTGTTGCAATAAAAAGTTATAAACAGTGAGCTTATTTATATTCGTTTCGAAGTTCATATCAACCGAAATTCGCATTTCTTGCTCATCTGTTATTATAAAAAAATGGTTAAGATGTCCCGAAAAATTACCATAATCCATCTACTTCTGGCTTGATAGTGTGGGGCAGGCACAGTTGCCAGGTATTGGCCGTTGGCCGGAGTGACCGATGGTTTTTTTATCTCCACTAATTTTGATCGGGTTAGCTGTAGTTTGTTTTATAAAAAGATATTGAGATTCATACTCTATAACATACCACATTTGTTTTGATCCAGTGGCTAAAAATGATTAAACTTTCCACATTATACTGAACATTTCTTTATTTCTGGAACAATTTCAATAAGATTTCCAAAATATTTTTTCAGAAGGATTATAATGAACAGTTGTTTGAAATTAGATAAATTAGATTGAAAGTTAAAAGTCATAAAATTGAATATTTCTAATGAAAATTCTAAAAGCTAATAATAATACTATAATATCATATTGAAAAGAAAGATAAAATGTCTGTAATACTTGTTTCTTTTCATAATGGTAATCCAGTTAATATATGCTAAATTGCATTGTAATCGCGGTTATAATAACAAAAAGTTTTGCTCTTTTTTTCATAATGCATGATGGACACTGTCATATTTTGCAGTCCTGCCGAATTGCGCAAAATAGGGTTTTCAATGCTTCAATTTTGACAAATAAAAAACTGATCATTTCAAATTCATATTTTAGCTAGCTATAAATGATTATCAAACGCCTTATTTTCGTCTCATTTGAATGCAAAAAATTAGCAATGGTATATTGATATTGAATGACTTTTACAAATATATAAAAATTTGATATTTTACCCCCAAGTTGCACTACATGTGTATTAAACAATTTGAATACGTATTAGATGCTCCTCGCTTACAAATGGTATTTTTTCTCTATCAAAGATAGGAGCAGACGAATAAGTGTTTTTCTTCAGTTACAAAAGTTACTTACTTTACACCATTACCACCACTGAAAAGTTTGTGCTTCTAATTTTACTTCAAGATAAAAATATTAAATACTATAAATTGCATCCCGAAAAATATCCCTGGCACTATGTCCTATATTGAATTAGGTACTGATTGCGCATGCACCAACAGCAAAATAAATTATTTTATATCATTTTTGTGTTAATTAGACATATACACGCACGATTAAACACCAATTATTGTTAAAATGATGAGTATCGTTTATGCTCTATCGGCGGTGGAGTTAGACCGAATTATCTGTCCTTTAAAATGAGCTCCTTTTTTTTGTCGTTTATTGATACGCTCATAAACGACATCAAAAAGGAGCTCTTTTTAAGAGACAGATTATTCGGTCTACGGCGGAGCATCTTAATAATCTTTAACAAAATAAGGCAACGGAAATCGATTTCCCTTTGGCAAATTTTATATTATGGATTTTTAAGCATCAAATACTTAACAGACTTAAAGGCCCACTACCTTTTCGGAGGAAAACATAAAGGTTTCTTAAAAACATTAATAACATCAGAAAATATATACCAATGGCCTAAGATGAGGTTACAACACCAAACATATGCAAGATTTCCTGCGTAATGTTTGATAACAGTGGAGAGTTATTTCGCTGTTTTGCCGTCTGACGCAGTGATAGTCAACTACCGCGCGGTATTTAGGACGACGGCGGGAAACATAAGATGACCCGCGTTATGAAAATTAACATTTTATTTATTTTAATCAAATTGTTCAGAATGTGATGACACGTGTAGTATTTACGGTAAGTTAATAACTTTAGCGACTATACAAAAATGTCGATCTCGTTTTACTTTCCCATTTTAAAAATTAAAAGCCGTTTCGGAAAGGTAGCGGGCCTTTAAGTTCAAAGTTGCAATTTTGTCCCGGACATATACTGTATCACAGACATTTGGCTCTCTCTCTATCTTTATTTTCTTTACTGAGGACCCTGATGGAGATTAGCCCTTGGCTAAATCAGGTTTCTATCATCGGTAAATAAAGTTTATTGTTATTATTATTTATTTCTGTATGTATATATATTTATATGGGACAAAGCGAGAGAGAGAGAGAGAGAGAGAGGTGAAGAGAGAAGAGGGATATGGACCTCCCGTATGAGAGAGAGAGAGAGAGAGAGAGAGGTTATTTTAACATATGTATATAATTACTAAAGTACTTGATATGTTTGTACATGTATTTGCCGAGATTTAAACTCCCGGTGCTGACGAACGAAGTTGTACTAATCGCTGTTCTACTTAAAGTTCATCACATGCAGTGCCTTGGTATCTTTCTCCTGTCAATCTGGTGCTTTCTTAATTACGTTTCTCTTCTGTCGCCAGCTTCGTAAAGATATTAAGAAACATTTTTTAATAGTTCATATCACAAATAGGAGGGGGTTAAATTCTTTTATAGTCAATTATTTACTGTTGAGTGCTCTGACATATTGTTATGTTATCTTCAAGAGATAAATCTGGACTTCCATGTAGTAGTAGCTGCAGGTCTAAAGGAATGCAGTTGTTTAAAGGGACTAAATCGAAATCTCTGGTCAGCGTAATTATTACATGTAAAGAAGAAGTGATGGGCATCCCAAACCTCACAACAGTATTCAAACAGAAGCCGAATATATATGACTAGTACATTTTAACTAGTTTGTTTATTAAGATTTTATTCAAGTTTTCGAAGAACACTTACCTGTTTTGATACCTGTTTACATATATTATAAATGTGGATATTCCATTTACAATTAGCCTCCGAAGTTAATCCTAAGTGCTTATGGTTTTATCTAAAAAAATCTACACTTACATTAATGAATTTGATATCGATTAGGTGATCATGTTCCGTATTAGAAGTAAGTAAAGCTTCCGTCTTTTGGGGGTTAAAAGTTACTAACTTTTTATTTATTCTGAATTTTCATAAGGTCGTCGTTAATTTTAGTTTCTATCTCCAAAATTGATGACCCAGAGCATAGCAAGGAAGCATCATCAAATAATTAATACAGACTTTCGAGGTTGTCAGAATTATCATGAAAATACAATATAAAAAGGAACGGACCTAATGCTGAACCTTGGGGGACGCCAGAATTTGCAGATTTGATGGAAGATTTACTATTTCAAACAAAAACATGCTGTTTCCGATTAATGATGTAATTTTTTAACCAATTTAGCAATTTTCCACCTATACCATAATTTGCATGTTTTGCAGTCCTTTGTGCCACACACGATCCAATGCTTTCGAAATATCACAGAAAACTAAACATGTTCAGTGCATTATTTCAATATTTTCACATAGGGAATGGTACATTTCAATAAGTTAGTGAGTTGATGAATGTCCAGGTTGAAAACCTGACTGATATTCATATATGAGTGAATTATCAAGTAAGTAATTGTTTAGATATTTGACTACAAATCTTTCAAACACTTTTCCTATTGTACTTAAAAGAGATATCAAGTTAGTAGAATTATGCTTATCTCCCTTTTTAAAGGATGGCATGACTAAAGCTAATGTCCACTGTTTTGGGAAGATACCAGTATCCAAGGAATATCTGAATATTAGAAATAAGGGTAATGCAATAGAAGTTGCTGTGTGATTTAGCATATTATGGCTGATTCCGTCGTGTCCTACTGCTTTATTGATAGGTAAGGATTTAAGAATGTCTATATTCTGTGAATCGTTAATAGTTGATATGGAAAAAAGTAATCATTTAACAAATTGGCTTTACCTACGTCCGTCATTTCAGGGTGCCCAGATTCAATAAAGGAGGAATAGAGTTGGTAGTGTCCCGAGGTTTTAGGGTTCGAATCCGAGTGACGATCTAAAATGCCATTAATAGATCTATATAAAAAATGCTAAATGGTCTGCTTTTTTAAATTGTTTACGTGATTACGTTGTTTCCGAAAGTTGCTAGTAATATTTAATGTTTTTCGGTGTAGTTTAAAAATCTTTAAAAGACTCGTTTTCTTATTTCTCGTGTAAGGCACGGTTTGTCATTAGGCCGAATTGTTATCAGCTAAAACTAGAAATTTGTCAGTAATTTTTTCACAGATGTCGTCTGGGGAGTTCGCTGTCGAAAAAAAAACTTGCCAGTCAGTCTCATCTAATTTAGTTTTAAACGTCGCATAAGTTGCCTGATTATAACATCTTATTATCCGTTTATGTGTTCTAGTGATAGCTTTTCTACAGTCGTCGCTTTGTGGTCAGAAATTTCTTCGCCAATATCCACGTGTCAGACACACAGGGGGCCAACTCAATGAAAATGGATGTTGTCATACATTTTTTTTGTATTTGGAGGATGGACTGATGAGTATATATGAGTCAAGTGATTTTTTTTCGAAAAATACGAGATTTGAAAAATTATTAAAAAATCGGGATATTTACTATAAAACATGTTTGGTTTTTTTTTGGTTTTTTTTTAAAGGGCAAAAATAGATAAAAATTGCACACCAAGGAGAAATAAACTTAAAATTTGAAAGAACCCCACATTTAAAGTGAATAGTCGTGCAAAGAATGCCCTAATTGGCCTTCCAAAAGTCCTTGTATAATACACTGTATTTCAAAATGACAATAAAGATCTGTTTATGTTTTGCAGTGTTGACCATTGAATTTATAGAAAACCCATGTGTAAATTAAGAACAGTAACAAAAATAAATTCTTTGAAAACGACGCTGTGGAAATGTCAACACAGACATAGGACGTTTTAGGATTCCTATTATAATGTAAATTAATTTCTTCGTGTGCAGATCCATTTTGATGGAAATTTTATTTTTTCTATTTCTTAAGAAATTATACTGGATACATTAGCACTATTGTTACAGACTTTAGTTTTCCTTTGCCAGACTATTTACTTTAAAGGCCCACTACCTTTCCGAAACGGCTTTTGATTTTTAAAATGGGAATGTAAAACAAGATCGATAATTTTGTAGAGTCTTAAAAATCATTAACTTACCGTTAATACTACATTTATCACCACCTTCTGAACGGCAAAACAGCGAATTGACTCTCCACTGTTTTCATATATTACGCAGGAAATCTTGCATATGTTTGGTGTCGTAACCTTATTTTAGGTCATCGGTATGCATTTTCTGATGTTATTAATGTTTTTTAAGAAACCTTTATATTTTGCTCCGGAAAGGTAATGAGCCTTTAAAATTGATGTGACAAATTTTGTTTCGAAGTTAAAATAAATGTTGATTTTCATAACACGGGTCGTCTTATGCTTCCCGCCGTCGTCCTAATTACTCTCAATGCATCATATAGTAAAACAGGAAGATAAACTGTTAACATGGATTACACACGGCATTCGTTTATAATTAAAATTCGAATGATTGATAATTTTCAACAATATTGTTCAGAATTTATCAATTTGTCACCTAAGTGTTCTTTATAAAAAATATATTTGTGGTGAATTTTGTTTGAAACAGTATTTAACTACCTATTGCTCGACAACATGTCAAAGAAATTGCAAAACTAAGATTATCTTCTCATAAATTAAATGTAGAAACCGGGTAGATATAGAAATATAGAAAGACACAGTCGAAAATGTATATGTTGTGATGACATTGGAGATGAGTACCATTTCATAATTAAATGCAATAATTACTCAGATATTAGAAACCGTTTTATCAAAAAATATTATCATAATAAACCTAGCGTAGCCAAATTTATTCAACTTCTGGAAACAAGAAATAATAAAGAATTATCAAATTTAGGAAGATTTATAGTTTTGGCCATGAAGAGTAAATACTGGTTGAAACAAACGTAGAAACACCCTCTACATGTACAGTAGCGTAGCGGTCGTGCACGTGTTGGGTGTATCTGTAGTATGCACATTGTATGTGTGTCTGTGTGTTAAATATTTATGTAACTGTATATTATTTTTTGTTGCACTGTGTATATATATTTATGCACTTTTTCTGATGAACCGTAAGGTTCAAGGAAATAAAAGAATTGAATTGAAGTTTATAAGGATCAAGATTACACTGGATACTTATAAACAAATGTCTTTAAGATCCAAATTAATTTTGGCCAAAGAAGTTATTCCGACAGTGTAGACAAGATCTGTATGTTCTGCTTCGTACCTTATCCCGAGGACGTATATATCCTTGCTTATCCGAATAGACAGAGTAGACAATAAGACTCTTTCATGGATAGGGATATTCTACTCGAGGGTCACAAAATGTTGTAAAACCCGAGGCTTGCCGAGGGTTTTTCAATATTTTGTTATCCCTATCCTTCATATCCACATATGAAAGAGTATTTTTTTCTCTCATTCCTCGACCCTTCATTGCAGATTATTCACCATTTTGAAATAAATACGGGAAAAAACATGACTGCTAGTTAATTCTCCAGACATCAAAATATCTTTGATATTTTCAATGCAAATATTATTGTTTGCATCTTTTAAAGTATAGATCCATCCTAGTTTCTGAAAAAAAAAAATGTGTACCTAGAATATAGTAATTTTGTTGACGCTATGACGTCACGAGGCTTTATTGCATGGGTAGCCATGCAATACAGCCTAATGCAACATGAGTGTATTGTCCTAGACCAGCCAGTTTTAGACGTGTAGGTACATGTACATGTGTGAGAGAAAAGATATGTATGTTCTGCTTCGTACCTTATCCGAATATAAATTATGTCATTTCTAAATATTTTAATTGAAATAATAACACAAGACTGACATTCTTTTGAACGCTGTATTAGGCTGCTGGAATGGTATTATTGGACGTGTAAAATGTAAATATCTGAGTGAAACCAAGCGAGCCACCCAACCTGAAAAATCCTGCAGTGCAGGTTAGCAGGAGGTGCACCAGCACTCAATGCTTAAGATTTCAAATGCTGGATTTAAGAAGGCCGCGAAAACAAAAATCTGACCAAATAAGATGGTCCTGATTAAACATGACAGAATAAGATAGTTTTTATTAAATATAAAGGAATAAGAGAATTGTATTTTTTATATAGACATAATTGTACAACATTTTAAACAGAATTCTGATCATTTTTTGTGTATAAATATCATCTTTGAGGAATGAAATAATTGATTGTTTATTGATTTCAACGAAATGTTCCACTTGATCCGATAGGAAGGTTTATATAACTTCTGATAGAATCTTGCATAAAGTAACCATGCCGCTAACTGACAACAAAAGTTTGGTCAACATTTCAAGATATAAACACCGAGAACAGCTTTGGTATGTTTAAGTTAAACGATTCAGCAAACACAAATAATCAAACATTTGTGTCTACGTAAGGTGTGATGTGTAAGGAGCAATTTATGTTCAGTTAACCAGACAGCATTATGTAGAATAGCCACCATCAACTCCGTGTCATACAACATATTTGTATATATATATATATATATATCCATATAGCCCAGAATGAAGTATGTGGATTCGTGACTGTCTCTTTACATTACTAAACACCACGCGAGACGCCTATGAACCGGGAATAAAAACCGTTTTTCTCAACAAATACTTGTCTTATCGAGTCAAACGAAACACCATTGTAAAGTTTATTAAATTTCACGACGTTTATTACTTGCTTTAAAGACGGAATATTTAGAGGATATGTCTTAAATTTTCGTTAAAAATAATCGACAGCTCATGAAATGACGGTCCCGCTTCAGAAAGTAAGACGGTAACCCTCGCATCCGCAAGCTAAAAGGAAAATCAGTCGTCGTCCAACACAAAAGCGCCTGCCTTGGACTTCCCCAAAACCCAGTGTGACTTATCCTTCTTATATACATTGTGCGTCCTTGGTGTAACATTGTATATCTAACAGGTTGGGCACAACCCTGCATATGGGTAACAGTTACCCATTTGAGTAACATTTACCTGTTCGAGTAATCAATAATATAAGTTACCCAAATGAGGAATATTGTATTTTTCTCTCGGAACGCTTCTCGACTTTACATTCGTGACTACATTATGCAAATTATGTAATGTTGTGCTCGTGGGTAAACTCGAGAAGTGTTCCGAAGAACAAATGAACATGGCGGTGACTGTTAAAGTAAGTGAGCTACACGATGTTTAAATGTAGTTTCTACAACGTACGGGTCATAACACCTCCAAAGGTGATTGTGGATGAACACAGTTATGGGTACCGTTTACCACCACAAGCATAGATTTTGTGATTTTGGCTTGGTTTTTGGGTACCCATTAGACCCAAGACGACATTTCGACCGGACAGGGAAATGTCTACCTATCATATTTTTCATAAATTTCCTGATTCATCAAGCCATAACTTCGTCAATACTTGGCCAATTTTGTTCATCAAGCACTCAATGGAAAGATAAATTATTTCTATTTAAGGTAAGATATCCATCAATGTTGTATAGAACCCATTTATTAAAATAATCACGGTTTTAAAAAAATAGGTCGGTTTTTCTCGACCGCCGAGTTCATACCCTTGATACTATAATATATATATGTATATTGTTGATTAAAAATTTTCGTGCCAGGTCCCTGTGATGAAGAGCACCTAAATTGTCATCTTACAACAAAGTTAGACAACAGAATTTGATATTTCATCCACAGAAACATAGAGTCTTTGATCAGTTGTAAGGCATTCTAAAAATTATGACGCCCTTTTTTGATAATAATTTTTTAAACAACATTATATATATGCGTTTTCTTTTCACATTATTACTCAATTGGGTAACTTATTGATTACTGCAAACAGGTAACTGTTACTCAAATGGGTAACTGTTACCCATATGCAGGGTTGTGCCCAACCTGTCTAAGGATTGGATCTTGCTTTGGTCGATTTCATGGGGTGATGGATTGAGTTCCTCTTGAAACAAATTGCATGAATAAATTTGTTTCAAGAGGAACTAAATTCATCACCCCATTGGTCGATTTCATGTGTTGATGAATTGTGAACAGTGAAACAAATTTAACATTCGCAGTTCATTCAATAAGCAGTTCATTCAATTTGGTCCAAGAGGAACTCAGTTCACCATCCCATGAAATCGATCAAAGCAAGATTAAACCCTTATATTTCAATTCATTCGTATTTAATTTTTTTTATATTAATTAATTAAAAAGTCTCTGGACTCGTGCAAGTCTATAACGAGAGACAGAAGAAAGCTAGTCCGTCATTAGAATACAACTAATTAAAAGAAAAAGTGCTAATATTGATTGATGGATACCGAAAAAAGTGTTTATATGCTTAAGACTCTACCAACAAGTTAAATGTACATAAGTATGTAAAGAATAATATCTCCAAAAGCACATACCTGTGTGCATGTACACCGACTCTTGATCCCATTGAAGCTACATGTGACATATTATCGTATTTATACAGCGTAGCTCGATCCTTTGTTTGATTGGATTGTTACTAAAGATATATAAAAATCCGTATATTTTGTCAGGGGCTTGTTACATCGAAAGTAGAAGCGGTAATTAATGTATTGAAGACTATTTACAAATCTCATGAAATATTTAAATGCTTCAATAAGATTGACGCCTTTATGCAATAGTATGGACACGACACCATAATATTCTCAATGTATATGTTATATGCCCGTGATATTAAAGGCCCACTACCTTTCCAGAGCAAGATTTAAAGGTTTCTTAAAAACATTAATAACAAAAGAAAATATATATCGATGGCTTAAGATGAGGTTACAACACCAAACATATGCAAGATTTCCTGTCTAATGTACGATAACAGTGGAGATTCATTTCGCTGTTTTGCCGTCTGGCGCAGTAATAGTCAACTACCGCGCGGCATTTAGGACGACGGTGGGAAACATAAAACGACCCGCGTTATGAAAATTGACATTTTATTTATTCTAATTAAACGGTTCTGAAGGTGATGATAAGTGTGCTAGTAAACGTATAGTTAATAACTTCTGCGACTCTACAAAATTATTGATCTCGTTTTACATTCCTATTTTAAAAATTAAAAGCCGTTTCGGAAAGGTAGTGGCCCTTAACGGTAAAAAGGAAGGAAACAATAAACGGTTTTAAAAAGTTGTTGTCTAACATTATAATGCATCTACAAAAAGGCACACAAAAAAACCAACATTTTTCTGCACTGCTGATCTGACAATTTCTATGGACGGCAAGTTGTCATTTCTTTATGGAGCAGTGCCAGGTCAATATTACATCAAATTTTAAAAAATAATAATAATGATAAAAATGGTTAATATGTTACATTTTATAAGATATCTCACAAATATACATTAAATGCATATCTTCCAAACATACAAACTTTAAGATGTCTGTTTGTAAGCCTTATGTACACTGTATTGCATTAGAATTAACATTGCTCCATGAATAATTGATGGTTATAATCAAATCTTACCGAAAAATGATATTCATTATCCAACGAGAAACACGTTTGCAGGGGATATTGTTTTGGGCTCCGTCCGCCCGAGCTATGACTCAAAAGCCGTTCAAATCAGACAAGTGCCCAAGGTGTGCCTTTTGCTATTTCGGACTTTCCACGTTTGGAATGTTTTCCGTTACCATGGAAACTTAGCCAAAAATTCCAAATTACTGTTTCCTTTTGATTCCGGACTATATCTAAAACCTTTTGCTATTTCGGACCTTCCATTTTATGATATTTTTCCGTTACCATGGAAACACTTAGTCAAAAATTCCAAATTACTGTTTCCTTTTGTTTCCGGACTATATCTAAAACCTTTTGCTATTTCGGACCTTCCATTTTAGGTTTTTTCCGTTACCGTGGAAACACTTAGTCAAAAATGCCAAATTACTGTTTCCTTTTGTTTCCAGACTTCAACTCCAAAGCCGCGCAACGTAGTTAATTGAAATTTTCTGTATACATCAGACAAGTGCCCAAGGTGTGCCTTTTGCTATTTCGAACCTTCCATGCTTGGAATGTTTTCCGTTACCATGGAAACTTAGCCAAAAATTCCAAATTACTTTTTCCTTTTGTTTCCGGACTTTATCTAAAACCGTTTAACCAAGTTCCATGAAACGTTCTGAATACATCAGTCAAATTCACTAGTTGTGCCTTATTGTATTTCGGACCTTCCACTTTTGTATTTTTTTCCCCGTTAAAATGGAAACACTTAGTCAAAAACACCAAATTACCGTTTCCTTTTGTTTCCAGACTATAACTCCAAATCCGTGCAACGCAGCTCCAGGAAATTTTCTAAATATATCAGTCAAGTGCCCTAGTTAATTCTAATGCTATTGCAGACCTTCCCTGTTAGATGTTTTTTTCTGTTACCATGGAAACTTAGAAAAAAATACCAAATTACTGTTTCCTGGGTTTTTTTCGAGTTTCGAGTTATGGGCCGTAGGATATAAGGCGGTTACCGTAAAAACGACAACAATAACAAAAAACAATGTTAACATTGCATAAGTTGGGATGATCTTCCGGTTATGACGTCATCAAGATAAGCGCCATCTCGATTTTCACTAAAAAGTGAACAAATGTTAGCTTTCCCCAGAAGCTAAGTGGGCTACGCGGAAGCTTAATTCTTTGTTGGGAAGAATATGGAAGTTAAACAATGATATGATGATATTGCTTAGCGATTTCAACTGTTCTGTTGGAAGCCATTTTATAATTTGAGACTAGTACAAACGAACAATTTTATTATACTATTCAGTGGCGTAGGAAGATGAAACGTCATGGGGGGCAAAGGTCCTCAATATTTTGTAACACCCCCACCCCCCCCCCCCCCCCCCACCCCCCATCCCCCACTCCCGCCACACCTACAGGAGGAGATTAATTCAACTCCCAACCGTATAATATATGCTTTATGTACATTTTTCATATATCACTAAATTTAATCCTTGTACACATTTATAGACAGTGGGGTCGCTAAAAGGAAATTAACGAATACGCAAATTGGCCAAATTAGCGTGTGAGCGTCGAAGGCGCAATATTTTGGTGTTTTATTAGGGGTCTGAGGGTGACCCCCGGGATTTATGTATTTTGATGATTTTGCGATCGCCCGAAAGTGCGAGAAATTTAGTGTTTGGGGGGTCCGGGGATCTCCCCCGGGAAAAAAATACAATTTAGAATGGCTTAGATGAGTCAACGATGCATTTTGATGAATTTGCGAGCGCCCAAAGGCGCGAGAATTTAGTGTTAGGGGGGTCCGGGGGTCTCCCCCGGGAAAAAAATTACGATTTAGAATGGCTGAGATGAGTTTTACGATAAAGTTTAATGATTATAAAGCGTTCTTAACATGGTAATTTTTCGATTTAAAGCTACCTGCATTTAGAAATGATAATTGTGTCGTCATAACATTATGGAACCCTACTCGATCTGAATATACCGGCTTCACACCATCGGCACATTGTGTAACAGAAAAAAAAGAATTAATTGTCTCGCTAAGACATATAAACAAATTGATCTTTTAAGAGACATTTTTTAAATAGTACATAGAATCCCTTGATGGGCATTTTTAGTCTAGTTTGTGTGTATTGAATTTTTACAATTTAAGGTTTGACATTGTGTGCTTGAACCCTTTAGGAAATGCGTCGCGCAGCGGAAAATTTTCTAGAATGAAGTACGAAAAATGTGCAGGAGGACCCTTTTTTCTTTCAAATAAGCTTTTTTAGAAAATTTCAGTCGGCGAAAATGGGGGGGGGGGGGGCAAAAAGACATGTTTGCCCCCCCCCCCCCCCCCCCCGTCCTGGGGAACGGGTGGGCAGTTCCCCCCCCCTGCCCCCCCCCCCCCCCCCCCCCCGCTTCCTACGCCCCTGCTATTGTTACCAACAAAATAAAAAGGGTTTTCTGCAGAGATTGCTTAGCTCAGAAAAAGACATAAAGAAAATATTGAACTTTATCTCGCATGTTTCTGTGTTGTTCTATGTTCCGTTTTCATTCCGCTTATAGAATGTACTGTCAATCCGCATTCCGCATTTTAGTCCTCCGTGTTCCGTCAATTAGCCAACCTCGATACCCCAGGGGTTCCGATCCATTACGATCTCTACCTATCTCATAGTAAAACTGAAGGCAGCTAACAGGAAAAATTCTAATCACAAGTCAGGGAAAAAATCCTTTGAAGACTACAGAGAGAGCGATGCCCAACTTCAAAATCACACATTCAACCACAGTGTTCCTTTGATGTGCATCAAACAACTAAATTACCTGTTTTGTTCTCTCCAGTTTTACTATTAGTTTATACAGTGCAGTAGTCCAGGGGTGTAGATCGAGATCGAAAGCGGTCAAAGCAAGATTCAATTCTTCTATTTCACTATATTTATCGTCTCTCTAGGCTTGAGAAGTCTACAACGAGAGACGTAAGAAAATAGTCTGTCATTATAATGCAGATAGATGAACACGATTGGTAACATGCATGGTCATTTTTATAGATGAGCACGAGTGGTAACATGTATGGTCATTTTATTAGATGAGCACGTGTGGTAACATGTATGGTCATTTTTATAGATGAACACGATTGGTAACATGTATGGTAATTTTTATAGATGAACACGATTGGTAACATGTATGGTCATTTTTATAGATGAACACGATTGATAATATGTATGGTCATTTTTATAGATGCATACGATTGGTAACATGCATAGCCATTTTAGTCCAGTAAAAATATGAAAAATAGAAGCCTAACCTCCAAATAATTGCAACAGAATTTGTTTTCTGCTTTTTGGGTTGGAGGATCTTAGTATTTTACCATGAAAAAACTCGCCAAAAATCGCATGTTCGGAAAGTCGTTTTCTGAACACCCGAAAAATAAGAAAATATAAAGAAATCACACTTTTGACCACTTTTAAAGTACAATGTCTGCTAGTTTTGCAATACTTGAAATATGAAATCAGGTATATAGTAAGAAAAACTTTAGGTAAGTACAAATAAGTTGAAATGATACAATAATTTCAGTCAATTCAACCTTTGAATTTAGCTAGCAATACCGTTTTTGTTCTTTTTAGATGCAAACATTTATAAAATCTTACCCTGAACAATATCACTTAATGTTTTATGTCTTAAAGGATTACCTTGTCTTTGATATTAAAGCATAATCGATAATACATTAGCTAGAAAAAAACTAAATATTAACCCGTCAAGTTGACTGATCGTGCCAATTTGAAGTGTTTTTATACCTAGATTTTTGGCAAAACTCCCATTTTGGTAGTTAATATTTCGGAAAATAAAAAAGCAAATGCTTCCAAATATGTTATATCCTTTTTTGTATATTTTGTACTTGTTATTTTGATCATTTATTGTAAAAACGATATAAATATGCACATCTTATTTAGTAGTAAAAACTTCCTATCACGTTAATTGGCTGAATACCAAAATACATGTATGTCTAAGTCCATAGATTTGCAATACAAAAATCTAAATTTTTGGAATATGCTTTATTCGTTTGTCATAAAATTTTGCAAGTAAATGAATCAGAACTGTGATGATTTTCAGTTATAAAATTGAGCTTGATTTAGGTGGATTGCAAACTGTCCAAAATGCAAGAATTGACATTAGATGGATGTTGTGGCCTCATTGGCCACTCATACTTGGAAGCTTGATTTAGGTGGATTGCAAACTGTCCAAAATGCAAGAATTGACATTAGATGGATGTTGTGGCCTCATTGGCCACTCATACTTGGAAGCTTGATTTAGGTGGATTGCAAACTGTCCAAAATGCAAGAATTGGATTTAGATGGATGTTGTGGCCTCATTGGCCACTCATACTTGGAAGCTTGATTTAGGTGGATTGCAAACTGTCCAAAATGCAAGAATTGACATTAGATGGATGTTGTGGCCTCATTGGCCACTCATACTTGGAAGCTTGATTTAGGTGGATTGCAAACTGTCCAAAAATGCAAGAATTGTATTTAGATGGATGTTGTGGCCTCATTGGCCACTCATACTTAGGAAGCTTGATTTAGGTGGATTGCAAACTGTCCAAAATGCAAGAATTGACATTAGATGGATGTTGTGGCCTCATTGGCCACTCATACTTGGAAGCTTGATTTAGGTGGATTGCAAACTGTCCAAAATGCAAGAATTGACATCAGATGGATGTTGTGGCCTCATTGGCCTCTCATACTTGGAAGCTTGATTTAGGTGGATTGCAAACTGTCCAAAATGCAAGAATTGACATTAGATGGATGTTGTGGCCTCATTGGCCACTCATACTTGGAAGCTTGATTTAGGTGGATTGCAAACTGTCCAAAATGCAAGAATTGACATTAGATGGATGTTGTGGCCTCATTGGCCACTCATACTTGGAAGCTTGATTTAGGTGGATTGCAAACTGTCCAAAATGAAAGAATTGTATTTAGATGGATGTTGTGGCCTCATTGGCCACTCATACTTGGAAGCTTGATTTAGGTGGATTGCAAACTGTCCAAAATGAATGTATTGTATTTAGATGGATGTTGTTGCCTCATTAGCCTCTCATACTTGGAAGCTTGATTTAGGTGGATTGCAAACTGTTCAAAATAAAAGAATTGACATCAGACGGATGTTGTGGACTCATTGGCCTCTCATACTTGGAAGCTTGATTTAGGTGGATTGCAAACTGTCCAAAATGCAAGAATTGACTTTAGATTGATGTCATGGCCTCATTGGCCACTCATACTTGGAAGCTTGATTTAGGTGGATTGCAAACTGTCCAAAATGCAAGAATTGTATTTAGATGGATGTTGTGGCCTCATTGGCCACTCATACTTGGAAGCTTGATTTAGGTGGATTGCAAACTGTCCAAAATGCAAGAATTGACATTAGATGGATGTTGTGGCCTCATTGGCTCTCATACTTGGAAGCTTGATTTAGGTGGATTGCAAACTGTCCAAAATGCAAGAATTGACATTAGGGATGGATGTTGTGGCCTCATTGGCCACCTTCATACTTGGAAGCTTGATTTAGGTGGATTGCAAACTGTTCAAAATCAAAGAATTGACATTAGATGGATGTTGTGGCCTCATTGGCCACTCATACTTGGAAGCTTGATTTAGGTGGATTGCAAACTGTCCAAAATGCAAGAATTGTATTTAGATGGATGTTGTGGCCTCATTGGCCACTCATACTTGGAAGCTTGATTTAGGTGGATTGCAAACTGTCCAAAATAAAAGAATTGACATCAGATGGATGTTGTGGACTCATTGGCCTCTCATACTTGGAAGCTTGATTTAGGTGGATTGCAAACTGTCCAAAATGCAAGAATTGTATTTAGATGGATGTTGTGGCCTCATTGGCCACTCATACTTGGAAGCTTGATTTAGGTGGATTGCAAACTGTCCAAAATGCAAGAATTGACATCAGATGGATGTTGTGGCCTCATTGGCCTCTCATACTTGGAAGCTTGATTTAGGTGGATTGCAAACTGTCCAAAATGCAAGAATTGGATTTAGATGGATGTTGTGGCCTCATTGGCCACTCATACTTGGAAGCTTGATTTAGGTGGATTGCAAACTGTCCAAAATGCAAGTATTGTATTTAGATGGATGTTGTGGCCTCATTGGCCACTCATACTTGGAAGCTTGATTTAGGTGGATTGCAAACTGTCCAAAATGCAAGAATTGACATTAGATGGATGTTGTGGCCTCATTGGCCACTCATACTTGGAAGCTTGATTTAGGTGGATTGCAAACTGTCCAAAATGCAAGAATTGGATTTAGATGGATGTTGTGGCCTCATTGGCCACTCATACTTGGAAGCTTGATTTAGGTGGATTGCAAACTGTCCAAAATGCAAGAATTGACATTAGATGGATGTTGTGGCCTCATTGGCCACTCATACTTGGAAGCTTGATTTAGGTGGATTGCAAACTGTCCAAAATGCAAGAATTGACATTAGATGGATGTTGTGGCCTCATTGGCCACTCATACTTGGAAGCTTGATTTAGGTGGATTGCAAACTGTCCAAAATGCAAGAATTGACATTAGATGGATGTTGTGGCCTCATTGGCCACTCATTCTTGGAAGCTTGATTTAGGTGGATTGCAAACTGTCCAAAATGCAAGAATTGGATTTAGATGGATGTTGTGGCCTCATTGGCCACTCATACTTGGAAGCTTGATTTAGGTGGATTGCAAACTGTCCAAAATGCAAGAATTGACATTAGATGGATGTTGTGGCCTCATTGGCCACTCATACTTGGAAGCTTGATTTAGGTGGATTGCAAACTGTCCAAAATGCAAGAATTGTATTTAGATGGATGTTGTGGCCTCATTGGCCACTCATACTTGGAAGCTTGATTTAGGTGGATTGCAAACTGTCCAAAATGCAAGAATTGACATTAGATGGATGTTGTGGCCTCATTGGCCACTCATACTTGGAAGCTTGATTTAGGTGGATTGCAAACTGTCCAAAATGCAAGAATTGACATTAGATGGATGTTGTGGCCTCATTGGCCACTCATACTTGGAAGCTTGATTTAGGTGGATTGCAAACTGTCCAAAATGCAAGTATTGGATTTAGATGGATGTTGTGGCCTCATTGGCCACTCATACTTGGAAGCTTGATTTAGGTGGATTGCAAACTGTCCAAAATGCAAGAATTGACATTAGATGGATGTTGTGGCCTCATTGGCCACTCATACTTGGAAGCTTGATTTAGGTGGATTGCAAACTGTCCAAAATGCAAGAATTGACATTAGATGGATGTTGTGGCCTCATTGGCCACTCATACTTGGAAGCTTGATTTAGGTGGATTGCAAACTGTCCAAAATGCAAGAATTGACATTTAGATGGATGTTGTGGCCTCATTGGCCACTCATACTTGGAAGCTTGATTTAGGTGGATTGCAAACTGTCCAAAATCAAAGAATTGGATTTAGATGGATGTCATGGCTCCATTGGCCACTCATACTTGGAAGCTTGATTTAGGTGGATTGCAAACTGTCCAAAATGCAAGAATTGTATTTAGATGGATGTTGTGGCCTCATTGGCCACTCATACTTGGAAGCTTGATTTAGGTGGATTGCAAACTGTCCAAAATGCAAGAATTGACATTAGATGGATGTTGTGGCCTCATTGGCCACTCATACTTGGAAGCTTGATTTAGGTGGATTGCAAACTGTCCAAAATGCAAGAATTGACATTAGATGGATGTTGTGGCCTCATTGGCCACTCATTCTTAGAAGCTTGATTTAGGTGGATTGCAAACTGTCCAAAATGCAAGAATTGACATTAGATGGATGTTGTGGCCTCATTGGCCACTCATACTTGGAAGCTTGATTTAGGTGGATTGCAAACTGTCCAAAATGCAAAGAATTGAATTTAGATGGATGTTGTGGACTCATTGGCCTCTCATACTTGGAAGCTTGATTTAGGTGGATTGCAAAACTGTCCAAAATGCAAGAGAATTGGACATTTAGATGGATGTTGTGGCCTCATTGGCCACTCATACTTGGAAGCTTGATTTAGGTGGATTGCAAACTGTCCAAAATGCAAGAATTGACATTAGATGGATGTTGTGGCCTCATTGGCCACTCATACTTGGAAGCTTGATTTAGGTGGATTGCAAACTGTCCAAAATGCAAGAATTGACATTAGATGGATGTTGTGGCCTCATTGGCCACTCATACTTGGAAGCTTGATTTAGGTGGATTGCAAACTGTCCAAAATGCAAGAATTGTATTTAGATGGATGTTGTGGCCTCATTGGCCACTCATACTTGGAAGCTTGATTTAGGTGGATTGCAAACTGTCCAAAATGCAAGAATTGATTTAGATGGATGTTGTGGCCTCATTGGCCACTCATACTTGGAAGCTTGATTTAGGTGGATTGCAAAACTGTCCAAAATGCAAGAATTGACATCAGATGGATGTTGTGGCCTCATTGGCCACTCATACTTGGAAGCTTGATTTAGGTGGATTGCAAACTGTCCAAAATCCAAAAATTGACATTAGATGGATGTTGTGGCCTCATTGGCCACTCATACTTGGAAGCTTGATTTAGGTGGATTGCAAACTGTCCAAAATGCAAGAATTGACATTTTAGATGGATGTTATGTGGGCCTCATTGGCTACTCATTCTTAGAAAGCTTGATTTAGGTGGATTGCAAACTGTCCAAAATGCAAGAATTGCATTTAGATTGATGTTGTGGCCTCATTGGCCACTCATTTTTAGAAGCTTGATTTAGGTGGATTGCAAACTGTCCAAAATGCAAGAATTGACATTAGATGGATGTTGTGGCCTCATTGGCCACTCATACTTGGAAGCTTGATTTAGGTGGATTGCAAACTGTCCAAAATGCAAGAATTGACATTAGATGGATGTTGTGGCCTCATTGGCCACTCATACTTGGAAGCTTGATTTAGGTGGATTGCAAACTGTCCAAAATCAAAGAATTGGATTTAGATGGATGTCATGGCCTCATTGGCCACTCATACTTGGAAGCTTGATTTAGGTGGATTGCAAACTGTCCAAAATGCAAGAATTGTGACATTAGATGGATGTTGTGGTGTGGCCTCATTGGCCACTCATACTTGGAAGCTTGATTTAGGTGGATTGCAAACTGTCCAAAATGCAAGTATTGGTTTAGATGGATGTTGTGGCCTCATTGGCCACTCATACTTGGAAGCTTGATTTAGGTGGATTGCAAACTGTCCAAAAATGCAAGAATTGACATTAGATGGATGTTGTGGCCTCATTGGCCACTCATACTTGGAAGCTTGATTAAGGTGGATTGCAAACTGTCCAAAATCCAAGGTGGATTGCACAAAATGCAATGAATTGACATTAGATAGATGGATGTTGTGGCCTCATTGGCCACTCATACTTGGAAGCTTGATTTAGGGTGGATTGCAAACTGTCCAAAATGCAAGAATTGGATCACATTTAGATGGATGTTGTGGCCTCATTGGCCACTCATACTTGGAAGCTTGATTTAGGTGGATTGCAAACTGTCCAAAAATGCAATGAATTGACATTAGATGGATGTTGTGGCCTCATTGGCTCACTCATACTTGGAAGCTTGATTTAGGTGGATTGCAAACTGTCCAAAATGCAATGATTGGATTTAGATGGATGTTGTGGCCTCATTGGCCACTCATACTTGGAAGCTTGATTTAGGTGGATTGCCAACTGTCCAAAATGCAAGAATTGACATTTAGATGGATGTTGTGGCCTCATTGGCCACTCATACTTGGAAGCTTGATTTAGGTGGATTGCAAAAATGTCCAAAATGCAAGAATTGTATTTAGTTGGATGTTGTGGCCTCATTGGCCACTCTGATACTTGGAAGCTTGATTTAGGTGGATTGCAAACTGTTCAAAATAAAAGACTTGACATCAGACGGATGTTGTGGACTCATTGGCCTCTCATACTTGGAAGCTTGATTTAGGTGGATTGCAAACTGTCCAAAATGCAAATTGATTTTAGATGATTTGTGGCCCTCATTTGGCCACTCATTCTTGGAAGCTTGATTTAGGTGGATTGCAAACTGTCCAAAATGCAGGAATTGACATCAGATTGATGTTGTGGCCTCATTGGCCACTCATACTTAGAAGCTTGATTTAGGTGGATTGCAAACTGTACAAAATGCAAGTATTGGCTTTAGTTGAATGTTGTGGCCTCATTGGCCATTAATACTTGGAAGCTTGATTTAGGTGGATTGCGAACTGTCCAAAATGCAAGAATTGTATTTTAGATGGATGTTGTGGCCTCATTGGCCACTCATACTTGGAAGCTTGATTTAGGTGGATTGCAAACTGTCCAAAATGCAAGAATTGACATCAGATGGATGTTGTGGCCTCATTGGCCACTCATACTTGGAAGCTTGATTTAGGTGGATTGCAAACTGTCCAAAATGCAAGAATTGGATTTAGATGGATGTTGTGGCCTATTGGCACTAATACTTGGAAGCTTGATTTAGGTGGATTGCAAAACTGTCCAAAATGTAAGAATTGGATTTAGATGGATGTCATGGCTCTCATTGGCCTACTCATTCTTAGAAGCTTGATTTAGGTGGATTGCAAACTGTCCAAAATGCAAGAATTGACATTAGATGGATGTTGTGGCCTCATTGGCCACTCATACTTGGAAGCTTGATTTAGGTGGATTGCAAACTGTCCAAAATGCAAGAATTGACATTAGATGGATGTTGTGGCCTCATTGGCCACTCATACTTGGAAGCTTGATTTAGGTGGATTGCAAACTGTCCAAAATGCAAGAATTGTGAATTTAGATGGATTGGATGTCATGTGGCCTCATTGGCCACTCATACTTGGAAGCTTGATTTAGGTGGATTGCAAACTGTCCAAAATGCAAGAATTGTATTTAGATGGATGTTGTGGCCTCATTGGCCACTCATACTTGGAAGCTTGATTTAGGTGGATTGCAAACTGTCCAAAATGCAAGTATTGGATTTAGATTGATGTTGTGGCCTCATTGGCCACTCATACTTGGAAGCTTGATTTAGGTGGATTAAAAACTGACCAAAATCAAAGAATTGACATTAGATGGATGTTGTGGCCTCATTGGTCGCTCATACTTGGAAGCTTGATTTAGGTGGATTGCAAACTGTCCAAAATGCAAGAATTGACATTAGATGGATGTTGTGGCCTCCTCATTGGCCACTCATACTTGGAAGCTTGATTTAGGTGGATTGCAAACTGTCCAAAATGCAAGAATTGACATTAGATGGATGTTGTGGCCTCATTGGCCACTCATACTTGGAAGCTTGATTTAGGTGGATTGCAAACTGTCCAAAATGCAAGAATTGACATTAGATGGATGTTGTGGCCTCATTGGCCACTCATACTTGGAAGCTTGATTTAGGTGGATTGCAAACTGTCCAAAATGCAAGAATTGACATTAGATGGATGTTGTGGCCTCATTGGCCACTCATACTTGGAAGCTTGATTTAGGTGGATTGCAAACTGTCCAAAATGCAAGAATTGACATCAGATGGATGTTGTGGCCTCATTGGCCACTCATACTTGGAAGCTTGATTTAGGTGGATTGCAAACTGTCCAAAATGCAAGAATTGGATTTAGATGGATGTTGTGGCCTCATTGGCCACTCATACTTGGAAGCTTGATTTAGGTGGATTGCAAACTGTCCAAAATGCAAGAATTGACATTAGATGGATGTTGTGGCCTCATTGGCCACTCATACTTGGAAGCTTGATTTAGGTGGATTGCAAACTGTCCAAAATGCAAGTATTGGATTTAGATGGATGTTGTGGCCTCATTGGCCACTCATACTTGGAAGCTTGATTTAGGTGGATTGCAAACTGTCCAAAATGCAAGAATTGACATTTGTATTAGATGGATGTTGTGGCCTCATTGGCCACTCATACTTGGAAGCTTGATTTAGGTGGATTGCAAACTGTCCAAAATGCAAGTATTGGATTTAGATGGATGTTGTGGCCTCATTGGCCACTCATACTTGGAAGCTTGATTTAGGTGGATTGCAAACTGTCCAAAATGCAAGAATTGACATTAGATGGATGTTGTGGCCTCATTGGCCACTCATACTTGGAAGCTTGATTTAGGTGGATTGCGAACTGTCCAAAATGCAAGAATTGTATTTAGATGGATGTTGTGGCCTCATTGGCCACTCATACTTGGAAGCTTGATTTAGGTGGATTGCAAACTGTCCAAAATGCAAGAATTGACATTAGATGGATGTTGTGGCCTCATTGGCCACTCATACTTGGAAGCTTGATTTAGGTGGATTGCAAACTGTCCAAAATGCAAGAATTGACATCAGATGGATGTTGTGGCCTCATTGGCCACTCATACTTGGAAGCTTGATTTAGGTGGATTGCAAACTGTCCAAAATGCAAGAATTGGATTTAGATGGATGTTGTGGCCTCATTGGCCACTCATATTTAGAAGCTTGATTTAGGTGGATTGCAAACTGTCCAAATGCAAGAATTGAAATTAGATGGATGTCGTGGCCTCATTGGCCACTCATACTTGGAAGCTTGATTTAGGTGGATTGCAAACTGTCCAAAATGCAAGAATTGACATCAGATGGATGTTGTGGCTCCATTGGCCTCTCATACTTGGAAGCTTGATTTAGGTGGATTGCAAACTGTCCAAAATGCAAGAATTGACATTAGATGGATGTTGTGGCCTCATTGGCCATTAATACTTGGAAGCTTGATTTAGGTGGATTGCAAACTGTCCAAAATGCAAGAATTGAAATTAGATGGATGTCATGGCCTCATAATTGGCCACTTGATTTAGGTGGAAGCTTGATTTAGGTGGATTGCAAATGGATGTCCAAAATACTTAGAAGCTTGATTTAGGTGGATTGCAAACTGTCCAAAATTAGAATTGGGATGTTGTTGTGCCTCATTGGCCACTCATACTTGGAAGCTTGATTTAGGTGGATTGCAAACTGTCCAAAATGCAAGAATTGACATTAGATGGATGTTGTGGCCTCATTGGCCACTCATACTTGGAAGCTTGATTTAGGTGGATTGCAAACTGTCCAAAATGCAAGAATTGACATTAGATGGATGTTGTGGCCTCATTGGCCACTCATACTTGGAAGCTTGATTTAGGTGGATTGCAAACTGTCCAAAATGCAAGAATTGTATTTAGATGGATGTTGTGGCCTCATTGGCCTCTCATACTTGGAAGCTTGATTTAGGTGGATTGCAAACTGTTCAAAATAAAAGAATTGACATCAGATGGATGTTGTGGCCTCATTGGCCACTCATACTTGGAAGCTTGATTTAGGTGGATTGCAAACTGTCCAAAATGCAAGAATTGGATTTAGATGGATGTTGTGGCCTCATTGGCCACTCATTCTTAGAAGCTTGATTTAGGTGGATTGCAAACTGTCCAAAATGCAAGAATTGACATTTAGATGGATGTTGTGGCCTCATTGGCCACTCATACTTGGAAGCTTGATTTAGGTGGATTGCAAACTGTCCAAAATGCAAGAATTGACATCAGATGGATGTTGTGGCCTCATTGGCCACTCATACTTGGAAGCTTGATTTAGGTGGATTGCAAACTGTCCAAAATGCAAGTATTGGCTTTAGATGGATGTTGTGGCCTCATTGGCCACTCATACTTGGAAGCTTGATTTAGGTGGATTGCAAACTGTCCAAAATGCAAGAATTGATTGTATTTAGATGGATGTTGTGGCCTCATTGGCCACTCATACTTGGAAGCTTGATTTAGGTGGATTGCAAACTGTCCAAAATGCAAGAATTGTATTTAGATGGATGTTGTGGCCTCATTGGCCACTCATACTTGGAAGCTTGATTTAGGTGGATTGCAAACTGTCCAAAATGCAAAGAATTGGATTTAGATGGATGTTGTGGCCTCATTGGCCACTCATACTTGGAAGCTTGATTTAGGTGGATTGCAAACTGTCCAAAATGCAAGAATTGGATTTAGATGGATGTTGTGGCCTCATTGGCCACTCATACTTGGAAGCTTGATTTAGGTGGATTGCAAACTGTCCAAAATGCAAGAATTGACATTAGATGGATGTTGTG
Organism: Argopecten irradians; assembly: GCF_041381155.1. NCBI lineage: Eukaryota > Metazoa > Mollusca > Bivalvia > Pectinida > Pectinidae > Argopecten > Argopecten irradians. The sequence continues at coordinate 36,055,238 of NC_091145.1, read as the reverse complement.
GCCTCATTGGCCACTCATTCTTAGAAGCTTGATTTAGGTGGATTGCAAACTGTCCAAAATGCAAGAATTGGATTTAGATGGATGTTGTGGCCTCATTGGCCACTCATACTTGGAAGCTTGATTTAGGTGGATTGCAAACTGTCCAAAATGCAAGAATTGACATTAGATGGATGTTGTGGCCTCATTGGCCACTCATTCTTAGAAGCTTGATTTAGGTGGATTGCAAACTGTCCAAAATGCAAGAATTGGATTTAGATGGATGTTGTGGCCTCATTGGCCACTCATACTTGGAAGCTTGATTTAGGTGGATTGCAAACTGTCCAAAATGCAAGAATTGACATTAGATGGATGTTGTGGCCTCATTGGCCACTCATACTTGGAAGCTTGATTTAGGTGGATTGCAAACTGTCCAAAATCAAAGAATTGGATTTAGATGGATGTCATGGCCTCATTGGCCACTCATTCTTAGAAGCTTGATTTAGGTGGATTGCAAACTGTCCAAAATGCAAGAATTGACATCAGATGGATGTTGTGGCCTCATTGGCCACTCATACTTGGAAGCTTTGATTTAGGTGGATTGCAAACTGTCCAAAATGCAAAGAATTGGATTTAGATGGATGTTGTGGCCTCATTGGCCACTCATACTTGGAAGCTTGATTTAGGTGGATTGCAAACTGTCCAAAATGCAAGAATTGACATTTAGATGGATGTTGTGGCCTCATTGGCCACTCATACTTGGAAGCTTGATTTAGGTGGATTGCAAACTGTCCAAAATGCAAGAATTGACATTAGATGGATGTTGTGGCCTCATTGGCCACTCATACTTGGAAGCTTGATTTAGGTGGATTGCAAACTGTCCAAAATGCAAGAATTGGATTTAGATGGATGTTGTGGCCTCATTGGCCACTCATACTTGGAAGCTTGATTTAGGTGGATTGCAAACTGTCCAAAATGCAAGAATTGACATCAGATGGATGTTGTGGCCTCATTGGCCACTCATACTTGGAAGCTTGATTTAGGTGGATTGCAAACTGTCCAAAATGCATGAATTGACATTAGATGGATGTTGTGGCCTCATTGGCCACTCATACTTGGAAGCTTGATTTAGGTGGATTGCAAACTGTCCAAAATGCAAGAATTGTATTTAGATGGATGTTGTGGCCTCATTGGCCACTCATACTTGGAAGCTTGATTTAGGTGGATTGCAAACTGTCCAAAATGCAAGAATTGACATTAGATGGATGTTGTGGCCTCATTGGCCACTCATTCTTAGAAGCTTGATTTAGGTGGATTGCAAACTGTCCAAAATGCAAGAATTGACATTAGATGGATGTTGTGGCCTCATTGGCCACTCATACTTGGAAGCTTGATTTAGGTGGATTGCAAACTGTCCAAAATGCAAGAATTGTATTTAGATGGATGTTGTGGCCTCATTGGCCACTCATACTTGGAAGCTTGATTTAGGTGGATTGCAAACTGTCCAAAATGCAAGAATTGACATCAGACGGATGTTGTGGACTCATTGGCCACTCATACTTGGAAGCTTGATTTAGGTGGATTGCAAACTGTCCAAAATGCAAGAATTGACATTAGATGGATGTTGTGGCCTCATTGGCCACTCATACTTGGAAGCTTGATTTAGGTGGATTGCAAACTGTCCAAAATGCAAGAATTGACATTAGATGGATGTTGTGGCCTCATTGGCCACTCATACTTGGAAGCTTGATTTAGGTGGATTGCAAAACTGTCCAAAATGCAAGAATTGATCATTTAGATGGATGTTGTGGCCTCATTGGCCACTCATACTTGGAAGCTTGATTTAGGTGGATTGCAAACTGTCCAAAATGCATGAATTGACATCAGATGGATGTTGTGGCCTCATTGGCCACTCATACTTAGAAGCTTGATTTAGGTGGATTGCAAACTGTCCAAAATGCAAGAATTGGCTTTAGATGGATGTTGTGGCCTCATTGGCCATTAATACTTGGAAGCTTGATTTAGGTGGATTGCAAACTGTCCAAAATGCAAGAATTGACATTAGATGGATGTTGTGGCCTCATTGGCCACTCATACTTGGAAGCTTGATTTAGGTGGATTGCAAACTGTCCAAAATGCAAGAATTGTATTTAGATGGATGTTGTGGCCTCATTGGCCACTCATACTTGGAAGCTTGATTTAGGTGGATTGCAAACTGTCCAAAATGCAAGAATTGTATTTAGATGGATGTTGTGGCCTCATTGGCCACTCATACTTGGAAGCTTGATTTAGGTGGATTGCAAACTGTCCAAAATCAAAGAATTGACATTAGATGGATGTTGTGGCCTCATTGGCCACTCATACTTGGAAGCTTGATTTAGGTGGATTGCAAACTGTCCAAAATGCAAGAATTGACATCAGATGGATGTTGTGGCCTCATTGGCCACTCATACTTGGAAGCTTGATTTAGGTGGATTGCAAACTGTCCAAAATGCAAGAATTGATTTCAGATGGATGTTGTGGCCTCATTGGCCACTCATACTTAGAAGCTTGATTTAGGTGGATTGCAAACTGTACAAAATGCAAGTATTGGCTTTAGTTGAATGTTGTGGCCTCATTGGCCATTCATACTTGGAAGCTTGATTTAGGTGGATTGCAAACTGTCCAAAATGCAAGAATTGACATTTAGATGGATGTTGTTGGCCTCATTGGCCACTCATACTTGGAAGCTTGATTTAGGTGGATTGCAAACTGTCCAAAATGCAAGAATTGACATTAGATGGATGTTGTGGCCTCATTGGCCACTCATACTTGGAAGCTTGATTTAGGTGGATTGCAAACTGTCCAAAATGCAAGAATTGACATTTGGATTTAGATTGATGTTGTGGCCTCATTGGCCACTCATACTTGGAAGCTTGATTTAGGTGGATTAAAAACTGACCAAAATCAAAGAATTGATATTAGATGGATGTTGTGGCCTCATTGGTCGCTCATACTTGGACGCTTGATTTAAGTGGATTGCAAACTGTCCAAAATGCAAGAATAGGCTTTAGTTGGATGTTGTGGCCTCATTGGCCATTAATACTTGGAAGCTTGATTTAGGTGGATTGCAAACTGTCCAAAATGCAAGAATTGTATTTAGATGGATGTTGTGGCCTCATTGGCCACTCATACTTGGAAGCTTGATTTAGGTGGATTGCAAACTGTCCAAAATGCAAGAATTGGATTTAGATGGATGTTGTGGCCTCATTGGCCACTCATACTTGGAAGCTTGATTTAGGTGGATTGCAAAACTGTCCAAAATGCAATGTATTGGATTTAGATGGATGTTGTGGCCTCATTGGCCACTCATACTTGGAAGCTTGATTTAGGTGGATTGCAAACTGTACAAAATGCAAGCATTGGCTTTAGTTGAATGTTGTGGCCTCATTGGCCATTAATACTGGGAAGCTTGATTTAGGTGGATTGCAAACTGTCCAAAATGCAAGAATTGAAATTTAGATGGATGTTGTGGCCTCATTGGCCACTCATACTTGGAAGCTTGATTTAGGTGGATTGCAAACTGTCCAAAATGCAAGAATTGATTTAGATGGATGTTGTGGCTCATTGGCCACTCATACTTGGAAGCTTGATTTAGGTGGATTGCAAACTGTCCAAAATGCAAGAATTGTATTTTAGATGGATGTTGTGCCTCATTGGCCACTCTATTCTTGGAAGCTTGATTTAGGTGGATTGCAAACTGTCCAAAATGCAAGAATTGTATTTAGATGGATGTTGTGGCCTCATTGGCCACTCATACTTGGAAGCTTGATTTAGGTGGATTGCAAACTGTCCAAAATGCAAGAATTGACATTAGATGGATGTTGTGGCCTCATTGGCCACTCATACTTGGAAGCTTGATTTAGGTGGATTGCAAACTGTCCAAAATGCAAGAATTGACATTAGATGGATGTTGTGGCCTCATTGGCCACTCATACTTGGAAGCTTGATTTAGGTGGATTGCAAACTGTCCAAAATGCAAGAATTGTATTTAGATGGATGTTGTGGCCTCATTGGCCACTCATACTTGGAAGCTTGATTTAGGTGGATTGCAAACTGTACCAAAAAATGCAAGAATTGACATTTAGATGGATGTTGTGGGCCTCATTGGCCACTCATACTTGAAGCTTGATTTAGGTGGTTGGATTGCAAAATGTCCAAAATGCAAGAATTGACATTTAGATGGATGTTGTGGCCTCATTGGCCACTCATACTTGGAAGCTTGATTTAGGTGGATTGCAAACTGTCCAAAATGCAAGAATTGACATTAGATGGATGTTGTGGCCTCATTGGCCACTCATACTTGGAAGCTTGATTTAGGTGGATTGCAAACTGTCCAAAATGCAAGAATTGACATAGATGGATGTTGTGGCCTCATTGGCCACTCATACTTGGAAGCTTGATTTAGGTGGATTGCAAACTGTCCAAAATGCAAGTATTGGATTTAGATGGATGTTGTGGCCTCATTGGCCACTCATACTTGGAAGCTTGATTTAGGTGGATTGCAAACTGTCCAAAATGCAAGAATTGACATTAGATGGATGTTGTGGCCTCATTGGCCACTCATACTTGGAAGCTTGATTTAGGTGGATTGCAAACTGTCCAAAATGCAAGAATTGTATTTAGATGGATGTTGTGGCCTCATTGGCCACTCATACTTGGAAGCTTGATTTAGGTGGATTGCAAACTGTCCAAAATGCAAGAATTGACATTAGATGGATGTTGTGGCCTCATTGGCCTCTCATACTTGGAAGCTTGATTTAGGTGGATTGCAAACTGTCCAAAATGCAAGAATTGACATTAGATGGATGTTGTGGCCTCATTGGCCACTCATTCTTAGAAGCTTGATTTAGGTGGATTGATTAAAAACTGACCAAAATCAAAGAATTGACATTAGATGGATGTTGTGGCCTCATTGGCCACTCATACTTGGAAGCTTGATTTAGGTGGATTGCAAACTGTCCAAAATGCAAGAATTGACATTAGATGGATGTTGTGGCCTCATTGGCCACTCATTCTTAGAAGCTTGATTTAGGTGGATTGCAAACTGTCCAAAATGCAAGAATTGGATTTAGATGGATGTTGTGGCCTCATTGGCCACTCATACTTGGAAGCTTGATTTAGGTGGATTGCAAACTGTCCAAAATGCAAGAATTGACATCAGATGGATGTTGTGGCCTCATTGGCCACTCATACTTGGAAGCTTGATTTAGGTGGATTGCAAACTGTCCAAAATCAAAGAATTGACATTAGATGGATGTTGTGGCCTCATTGGCCACTCATACTTGGAAGCTTGATTTAGGTGGATTGCAAACTGTCCAAAATGCAAGAATTGGATTTAGATGGATGTTGTGGCCTCATTGGCCACTCATACTTGGAAGCTTGATTTAGGTGGATTGCAAAACTGTCCAAAATGCAAGAATTGACATTAGATGGATGTTGTGGCCTCATTGGCCACTCATACTTGGAAGCTTGATTTAGGTGGATTGCAAACTGTCCAAAATGCAAGAATTGACATTAGATGGATGTTGTGGCCTCATTGGCCACTCATACTTGGAAGCTTGATTTAGGTGGATTGCAAACTGTCCAAAATGCAAGAATTGACATTAGATGGATGTTGTGGCCTCATTGGCCACTCATACTTGGAAGCTTGATTTAGGTGGATTGCAAACTGTCCAAAATGCAAGAATTGACATTAGATGGATGTTGTGGCCTCATTGGCCACTCATACTTGGAAGCTTGATTTAGGTGGATTGCAAACTGTCCAAAATGCAAGAATTGGCTTTGGCCTTGGCCACTCATTTAGATTGATTTAGTGGCCTCATTGGCCAAAAATGCACTCATATTTGATGGAAGCTTGATTTAGGTTGATTTAGGTGGATTGCAAACTGTCCAAAATGCAAGAATTGGATTTAGATGGATGTTGTGGCCTCATTGGCCACTCATACTTGGAAGCTTGATTTAGGTGGATTGCAAACTGTCCAAAATGCAAGAATTGACATTAGATGGATGTTGTGGCCTCATTGGCCACTCATACTTGGAAGCTTGATTTAGGTGGATTGCAAACTGTCCAAAATGCAGGAATTGACATCAGATTGATGTTGTGGCCTCATTGGCCACTCATACTTAGAAGCTTGATTTAGGTGGATTGCAAACTGTACAAAATGCAAGTATTGGCTTTAGTTGAATGTTGTGGCCTCATTGGCCACTCATACTTGGAAGCTTGATTTAGGTGGATTGCAAACTGTCCAAAAATGCTGTTGGATTTAGATGGATGTTGTGGCCAAAATTGGAAGCTTGATTTAGGTGGATTGCAAAACTGTCCAAAAATGAATTAGATTTAGATGGATGTTGTGGCCTCATTGGCCACTCATACTTGGAAGCTTGATTTAGGTGGATTGCAAACTGTCCAAAATGCAAGAATTGACATTAGATGGATGTTGTGGCCTCAACGGCCACTCATACTTGAAAGCTTGATTTAGGTGTATTGCGAACTGTCCAAAATGCAAGAATTGGATTTAGATGGATGTTGTGGCCTCATTGGCCACTCATACTTGGAAGCTTGATTTAGGTGGATTGCAAACTGTCCAAAATGCAAGAATTGGATTTAGATGGATGTTGTGGCCTCATTGGCCACTCATACTTGGAAGCTTGATTTAGGTGGATTGCAAACTGTCCAAAATGCAAGAATTGACATTAGATGGATGTTGTGGCCTCATTGGCCACTCATACTTGGAAGCTTGATTTAGGTGGATTGCAAACTGTCCAAAATGCAAGAATTGACATTAGATGGATGTTGTGGCCTCATTGGCCACTCATTCTTAGAAGCTTGATTTAGGTGGATTGCAAACTGTCCAAAATGCAAGAATTGACATTAGATGGATGTTGTGGGCCTCATTTGGCCTCTCATACTTGGAAGCTTGATTTAGGTGGATTGCAAACTGTCCAAAATGCAAGAATTGACATTAGATGGATGTTGTGGCCTCATTGGCCACTCATACTTGGAAGCTTGATTTAGGTGGATTGCAAACTGTCCAAAATGCAAGAATTGGATTTAGATGGATGTTGTGGCCTCATTGGCCACTCATTCTTGGAAGCTTGATTTAGGTGGATGGATTGCAAACTGTCCAAAATGCAAGAATTGACATTAGATGGATGTTGTGGCCTCATTGGCCACTCATACTTGGAAGCTTGATTTAGGTGGATTGCAAACTGTCCAAAATGCAAGAATTGACATTAGATGGATGTTGTGGCCTCATTGGCCACTCATACTTGGAAGCTTGATTTAGGTGGATTGCAAACTGTCCAAAATGCAAGAATTGACATCAGATGGATGTTGTGGCCTCATTGGCCACTCATACTTGGAAGCTTGATTTAGGTGGATTGCAAACTGTCCAAAATGCAAGAATTGACATTAGATGGATGTTGTGGCCTCATTGGCCACTCATACTTGGAAGCTTGATTTAGGTGGATTGCAAACTGTCCAAAATGCAAGAATTGGCTTTAGATGGATGTTGTGGCCTCATTGGCCACTCATACTTGGAAGACTTGCTTTTAGGTAGATTGCAAACTGTCCAAAATGCGATGAATTGAATCAGTTGGATCTTGTGGGCCTCATTGGCCACTTCTTACTTGGAAGCTTCAGTTAGGTGGATTGCAAACTGTCCAAATGCATGAATTGAATCAGAATGGATGTTGTGGCTCATTGGGCCTCTTCATTCTTAGAAGCTTGATTTAGGTGGATTGCAAACTGTCCAAAATGCAAGTATTGGATTTAGATGGATGTTGTGGCCTCATTGGCCACTCATACTTGGAAGCTTGATTTAGGTGGATTGCAAACTGTCCAAAATGCAAGAATTGACATTAGATGGATGTTGTGGCCTCATTGGCCACTCATACTTGGAAGCTTGATTTAGGTGGATTGCAAACTGTCCAAAATGCAAGAATTGGATTTAGATGGATGTTGTGGCCTCATTGGCCACTCATACTTGGAAGCTTGATTTAGGTGGATTGCAAACTGTCCAAAATGCAAGAATTGACATTAGATGGATGTTGTGGCCTCATTGGCCTCTCATACTTTGAAGCTTGATTTAGGTGGATTAAAAACTGACCAAAATCAAAGAATTGGATTTAGATGGATGTCATGGCCTCATTGGCCACTCATTCTTAGAAGCTTGATTTAGGTGGATTGCAAACTGTCCAAAATGCAAGAATTGACATTAGATGGATGTTGTGGCCTCATTGGCCACTCATACTTGGAAGCTTGATTTAGGTGGATTGCAAACTGTCCAAAATGCAAGAATTGGATTTAGATGGATGTTGTGGCCTCATTGGCCACTCATACTTGGAAGCTTGATTTAGGTGGATTGCAAACTGTCCAAAATGCAAGAATTGAATTTAGATGGATGTTGTGGCCTCATTGGCCACTCATACTTGGAAGCTTGATTTAGGTGGATTGCAAACTGTCCAAAATGCAAGAATTGTATTTAGATGGATGTTGTGGCCTCATTGGCCACTCATACTTGGAAGCTTGATTTAGGTGGATTGCAAACTGTCCAAAATGCAAGAATTGACATTAGATGGATGTTGTGGCCTCATTGGCCACTCATTCTTTGAAGCTTGATTTAGGTGGATTGCAAACTGTCCAAAATGCAAGAATTGACAGTAGATGGATGTTGTGGCCTCATTGGCCTCTCATACTTGGAAGCTTGATTTAGGTGGATTGCAAACTGTCCAAAATGCAAGAATTGACATTAGATGGATGTTGTGGCCTCATTGGCCACTCATACTTGGAAGCTTGATTTAGGTGGATTGCAAACTGTCCAAAATGCAAGAATTGGATTTAGATGGATGTTGTGGCCTCATTGGCCACTCATACTTGGAAGCTTGATTTAGGTGGATTGCAAACTGTCCAAAATGCAAGAATTGACATTAGATGGATGTTGTGGCCTCATTGGCCACTCATACTTGGAAGCTTGATTTAGGTGGATTGCAAACTGTCCAAAATGCAAGAATTGTATTTAGATGGATGTTGTGGCCTCATTGGCCACTCATACTTGGAAGCTTGATTTAGGTGGATTGCAAACTGTCCAAAATGCAAGAATTGACATCAGATTGATGTTGTGGCCTCATTGGCCACTCATACTTGGAAGCTTGATTTAGGTGGATTAAAAACTGCCCAAAATCAAAGAATTGACATTAGATGGATGTTGTGGCCTCATTGGCCACTCATACTTGGAAGCTTGATTTAGGTGGATTGCAAACTGTCCAAAATGCAAGAATTGGATTTAGATTGATGTTGTGGCCTCATTGGCCACTCATACTTGGAAGCTTGATTTAGGTGGATTAAAAACTGACCAAAATCAAAGAATTGATATTAGATGGATGTTGTGGCCTCATTGGCCACTCATACTTGGAAGCTTGATTTAGGTGGATTGCAAACTGTCCAAAATGCAAGAATTGACATTAGATCCAAAAAGCTTGATTTAGGTGGATTGCAAAACTGTCCAAAATTTGGATTTAGATGGATGTTGTGGCCTCATTGGCCACTCATACTTGGAAGCTTGATTTAGGTGGATTGCAAACTGTCCAAAATGCAAGAATTGACATTAGATGGATGTTGTGGCCTCATTGGCCACTCATACTTGGAAGCTTGATTTAGGTGGATTGCAAACTGTCCAAAATGCAAGAATTGTATTTAGATGGATGTTGTGGCCTCATTGGCCACTCATACTTGGAAGCTTGATTTAGGTGGATTGCAAACTGTCCAAAATGCAAGAATTGGATTTAGATGGATGTTGTGGCCTCATTGGCCACTCATACTTGGAAGCTTGATTTAGGTGGATTGCAAACTGTCCAAAATGCAAGAATTGACATCAGATGGATGTTGTGATGGCCTACATTGGCCACTCATTCTATAGAAGCTTGATTTAGGTGGATTGCAAACTGTCCAAAATGCAAGAATTGGATTTACAATGGATGTCATGGCCCCTCATTGGCCACTCATTCTTAGAAGCTTGATTTAGGTGGATTGCAAACTGTCCAAAATGCAAGAATTGACATTAGATGGATGTTGTGGCCTCATTGGCCACTCATACTTGGAAGCTTGATTTAGGTGGATTGCAAACTGTCCAAAATGCAAGAATTGACATCAGATGGATGTTGTGGCCTCATTGGCCACTCATACTTGGAAGCTTGATTTAGGTGGATTGCAAACTGTCCAAAATGCAAATTGAATTGATGTTGTGATCAGATGGAAGCTGTTTAGGTGGATTCATTGGCCACTCATTCTTGGAAGCTTGATTTAGGTGGATTGCAAACTGTCCAAAATGCAAGAATTGACATTAGATGGATGTTGTGGCCTCATTGGCCACTCATACTTGGAAGCTTGATTTAGGTGGATTGCAAACTGTCCAAAATGCAAGAATTGTATTTAGATGGATGTTGTGGCCTCATTGGCCACTCATACTTGGAAGCTTGATTTAGGTGGATTGCAAACTGTCCAAAATGCAAGAATTGACATTAGATGGATGTTGTGGCCTCATTGGCCACTCATACTTGGAAGCTTGATTTAGGTGGATTGCAAACTGTCCAAAATGCAAGAATTGACATTAGATGGATGTTGTGGCCTCATTGGCCACTCATTCTTAGAAGCTTGATTTAGGTGGATTGCAAACTGTCCAAAATGCAAGTATTGGATTTAGATGGATGTTGTGGCCTCATTGGCCACTCATACTTGGAAGCTTGATTTAGGTGGATTGCAAGCTGTCCAAAATGCAGGAATTGACATCAGATTGATGTTGTGGCCTCATTTGGCCACTCATACTTAGAAGCTTGATTTAGGTGGATTGCAAACTGTACAAAATGCAAGTATTGGCTTTAGATGGATGTTGTGGCCTCATTGGCCATTCATACTTGGAAGCTTGATTTAGGTGGATTGCAAACTGTCCAAAATGCAAGAATTGAAATTAGATGGATGTCATGGCCTCATTGGCCACTCATTCTTGGAAGCTTGATTTAGGTGGATTGCAAACTGTCCAAAATGCAAGAATTGACATTAGATGGATGTTGTGGCCTCATTGGCCACTCATACTTGGAAGCTTGATTTAGGTGGATTGCAAACTGTCCAAAATGCAAGAATTGACATTAGATGGATGTCGTGGCCTCATTGGCCACTCATACTTGGAAGCTTGATTTAGGTGAGATTGCAAACTGGACAACAATGTAAGAATTAGTGGATTTAGAATGGATGTCAGGGTCTAATTGGCCACTCATACTTGGAAGCTTGATTTAGGTGGATTGCAAACTGTCCAAAATGCAAGAATTGACATTTGATGGTGTTGGGGCCTCATTGGCCACTCATACTTGGAAGCTTGATTTAGGTGGATTGCAAACTGTCCAAAATGCAAGAATTGACATCAGATGGATGTTGTGGCCTCATTGGCCACTCATACTTGGAAGCTTGATTTAGGTGGATTGCAAACTGTCCAAAATCAAAGAATTGGATTTAGATGGATGTCATGGCCTCATTGGCCACTCATACTTGGAAGCTTGATTTAGGTGGATTGCAAACTGTCCAAAATGCAAGAATTGACATTAGATGGATGTTGTGGCCTCATTGGCCACTCATACTTGGAAGCTTGATTTAGGTGGATTGCAAACTGTCCAAAATGCAAGAATTGACATTAGATGGATGTTGTGGCCTCATTGGCCACTCATACTTAGAAGCTTGATTTAGGTGGATTGCAAACTGTCCAAAATGCAAGAATTGACATTAGATAGATGTTGTGGCCTCATTGGCCTCTCATACTTGGAAGCTTGATTTTGGGTGGATTGCAAACTGTTCAAAATAAAAGAATTGACATCAGACGGATGTTGTGGCCTCATTGGCCACTCATACTTTGAAGCTTGATTTAGGTGGATTGCAAACTGTCCAAAATGCAAGAATTGAAGATTTGGATTTTAGGATGTTGTGGCCTCATTGGCCACTCATACTTAGAAGCTTGATTTAGGTGGATTGCAAACTGTCCAAAATGCAAGTATTGGCTTTAGATGGATGTTGTGGCCTCATTGGCCACTCATACTTGGAAGCTTGATTTAGGTGGATTGCAAACTGTCCAAAATGCAAGAATTGACATCAGATGGATGTTGTGGCCTCATTGGCCACTCATTCTTAGAAGCTTGATTTAGGTGGATTGCAAACTGTCCAAAATGCAAGAATTGACATTAGATGGATGTTGTGGCCTCATTGGCCACTCATACTTGGAAGCTTGATTTAGGTGGATTGCAAACTGTCCAAAATGCAAGAATTGACTGTAGAAAATGAAGTTGTGGCCCTCATTGGCCACTCATGGAAGCTCATTGGCCACTCATACTTGGAAGCTTGATTTAGGTGGATGTGGCCTCATTGGCCACTCATACTTTGGAAGCTTGATTTAGGTGGATTGCAAAACTGTCCAAAATGCAAGAATTGACATCAGATGGATGTTGTGGCCTCATTGGCCTCTCATTCTTAGAAGCTTGATTTAGGTGGATTGCAAACTGTCCAAAATCCAAGAATTGATTTAGATGGATGTTGTGGCCTCATTGGCCACTCATACTTGGAAGCTTGATTTAGGTGGATTGCAAACTGTCCAAAATGCAATCCAACCTAAATCAAGCTTCATAAGTATGAAGTGGCCAATGATGCCATACAACATCCATCTCTAATACGCAATTCTTGCATTTTGGGACAGTTTGCAATTCCACCTAAAATCAAGCTTCCAAGTATGAGTGGCCAATGAAGGCCACAACATCCATCTGTACTTCAATTCTTTGCATTTTGGACAAGTGTTGCAATCCACCCTAAATCAAGCTCTAAAGAATGAGCATGGCCAATGATGCCACAAAACATCCATCTATTTTATTTCAACTTTCTTGCATTTTGGACAGTTTGCAATCCACCTAAATCAAGCTTCCAAGTATGTGTTGCCCAATGAGGCCACAACCGATCCATCTGAATTCAATACCTTTCATTTTGGACAGTTTGCAATCCACCTAAATCAAGCTTCTATTGACTGGAGTGGGCCAATGAGGCTGAACATCCATTCTAAATCCAATTTTGCATTTTGGAAAACAGTTTTTGCAATCCACCTAAATCAAGCTTCCAAGTATGAGTGGCCAATGAGGCCACAACATCCATCTAAAGCCAATTTTTGCATTTTGGACAGTTTGCTATCCACCTAAATCAAGTTTCTAAGAATGAGTGGCCAATGGAGCCATGACATCCATGTAAATCCAAATCTTTGATTTTGGACAGTTTGCAATCCACCTAAATCAAGCTTCCAAGAATGAGTGGCCAATGAGGCCATCAACATCCATCTAATAAGCCAATTTATTTGCATTTTGGACAGTTTTGCAATCCACCTAAATCAAATCTTCTACCAAGAATGATGTGGCCAATGAGGCCACACGACATCCATCTAATTCCAATTCTTGCATTTTGGACAGTTTGCAATCCACCTAAATCAAGCTTCCAAGTATGAGTGGCCAATGAGGCCACAACATCCATCTAATGTCAATTCTTGCATTTTGGACAGTTTGCAATCCACCTAAATCAAGCTTCCAAGTATGAGTGGCCAATGAGGCCACAACATCCATCTAATGTCAATTCTTGCATTTTGGACAGTTTGCAATCCACCTAAATCAAGCTTCTAAGAATGAGTAGCCAATTAGACCCTGACATCCATCTAAATCCAATTCTTACATTTTGGACAGTTTGCAATCCACTTAAATCAAGCTTCCAAGAATTAGTGGCCAATTAGGCCACAACATCCAACTAAAGCCAATTCTTGCATTTTGGACAGTTTGCAATCCACCTAAATCAAGCTTCTAAGTATGAGTGGCCAATGAGTCCACAACATCCGTCTGATGTCAATTCTTTTATTTTGGACAGTTTGCAATCCACCTAAATCAAGCTTCCAAGTATGAGAGGCCAATGAGGCCACAACATCCATCTAAAGTCAATACTTGCATTTTGGACAGTTTGCAATCCACCTAAATCAAGCTTCTAAGAATGAGTGGCCAATGAGGCCACAACATCCATCTAAATCCAATTCTTTGATTTTGGACAGTTTGCAATCCACCTAAATCAAGCTTCCAAGTATGAGAGGCCAATGAGGCAACAACATCCATCTAAATACAATTCATTCATTTTGGACAGTTTGCAATCCACCTAAATCAAGCTTCCAAGTATGAGTGGCCAATGAGGCCACAACATCCATCTAAATACAATTCTTGCATTTTGGACAGTTTGCAATCCACCTAAATCAAGCTTCTAAGAATGAGTGGCCAATGGAGCCATGACATCCATCTAAATCCAATTCTTTGATTTTGGACAGTTTGCAATCCACCTAAATCAAGCTTCCAAGTATTACCTAAATCAAGCTTCTAAGTATTGGACAGTTTTGCCAACCTAAAGAATGCCAATGAGGCCACAACATCCATCTAATGTCAATTCTTGCATTTTTGGACAGTTTGCAATCCACCTAAATCAAGCTTCTAAGAATGAGTGGCCAATGAGGCCACAACATCCATCTGATTTCAATTCTTGCATTTTGGACAGTTTGCAATCCACCTAAATCAAGCTTCAAGTTATGAGTGAGTGCCAATGAGGCCCACAACATCCCATCTAATGTCCAATTCTTTGCATTTTGGACAGTTTTGCAATCCACCTAAATCAAGCTTCCAAGGAATGAGTGGCCAATGGAGACCATGACATCCATCTAAATGTCAATTCTTGATTTTGGACAGTTTTGCAATCCACCTAAATCAAGCTTCCAAGAATGAGTGGCCAATTAGGCCATGAACATCTAATCTAAAATTTCACATTCTTGCATTTTGGACAGTTTGCAATCCACCTAAATCAAGCTTCTAAGAATGAGAGGCCAATGGAGCTACAACATCCATCTGATTTCAATTCATGCATTTTGGACAGTTTGCAATCCCACCTAAATCAAGCTTCCAAGTATGAGTGGCCAATGTGGCCACAACATCCAATCTAAATCCAAATTCTCCATTTTGGACATTTGCAATCCACCTAAAATCAAGCTTCAAATAATGAGTGGCCAATGAGGCCACAACATCTCCTAATGTATCAATTCTTGCATTTTGGACAGTTTGCAATCCACCTAAATCAAGCTTCTAAGAATGAGAGGCCAATGAGGCCACAACATCCATCTGATGTCAATTCTTGCATTTTGGACAGTTTGCAATCCACCTAAATCAAGCTTCCAAGTATGAGTGGCCAATGAGGCCACAACATCCATCTAATGTCAATTCTTGCATTTTGGACAGTTTGCAATCCACCTAAATCAAGCTTCCAAGTAAAAGTGGCCAATGAGGCCACAACATCCATCTAATTTCAATTCTTGCATTTTGGACAGTTTGCAATCCACCTAAATCAAGCTTCTAAGAATGAGTGGCCAATGAGGCCACAACATCCATCTAAATCCAATTCTTGCATTTTGGACAGTTTGCAATCCACCTAAATCAAGCTTCCAAGAATGAGTGGCCAATGGAGCCATGACATCCATCTAAATCCAATTCTTTGATTTTGGACAGTTTGCAATCCACCTAAATCAAGCTTCTAAGTATGAGTGGCCAATGAGGCCACAACATCCATCTAATGTCAATTCTTGCATTTTGGACAGTTTGCAATCCACCTAAATCAAGCTTCTAAGTATGAGTGGCCAATGAGTCCACAACATCCATCTGATGTCAATTCTTGCATTTTGGACAGTTTGCAATCCACCTAAATCAAGCTTCCAAGTATGAGTGGCCAATGAGGCCACAACATCCATCTAAATACAATTCTTGCATTTTGGACAGTTTGCAATCCACCTAAATCAAGCTTCCAAGTATGAGTGGCCAATGAGGCCACAACATCCATCTAAATACAATTCTTGCATTTTGGACAGTTTGCAATCCACCTAAATCAAGCTTCCAAGTATGAGTGGCCAATGAGGCCACAACATCCATCTAAAGTCAATTCTTGCATTTTGGACAGTTTGCAATCCACCTAAATCAAGCTTCCAAGTATGAGTGGCCAATGAGGCCACAACATCCATCTAAATCCAATACATTCATTTTGGACAGTTTGCAATCCACCTAAATCAAGCTTCTAAGAATGAGTGGCCAATGAGGCCACAACATCCATCTGATGTCAATTCTTGCATTTTGGACAGTTTGCAATCCACCTAAATCAAGCTTCCAAGTATGAGTGGCCAATGAGGCCACAACATCCATCTAAATCCAATTCTTTGATTTTGGACAGTTTGCAATCCACCTAAATCAAGCTTCTAAGAATGAGTGGCCAATGAGGCCACAACATCCATCTAAATCCAATTCTTGCATTTTGGACAGTTTGCAATCCACCTAAATCAAGCTTCCAAGTATGAGTGGCCAATGAGGCCACAACATCCATCTGATGTCAATTCTTGCATTTTGGACAGTTTGCAATCCACCTAAATCAAGCTTCCAAGTATGAGTGGCCAATGAGGCCACAACATCCATCTAATGTCAATTCTTGCATTTTGGACAGTTTGCAATCCACCTAAATCAAGCTTCTAAGAATGAGTGGCCAATGGGGCCATGACATCCATCTAATGTCAAGTCTTGGATTTTGGACAGTTTGCAATCCACCTAAATCAAGCTTCCAAGTATGAGTGGCCAATGAGGCCACAACATCCATCTAATGTCAATTCTTGCATTTTGGACAGTTTGCAATCCACCTAAATCAAGCTTCTAAGAATGAGTGGCCAATGAGGCCACAACATCCATCTGATGTCAATTCTTGCATTTTGGACAGTTTGCAATCCACCTAAATCAAGCTTCCAAGTATGAGTGGCCAATGAGGCCACAACATCCATCTAATGTCAATTCTTGCATTTTGGACAGTTTGCAATCCACCTAAATCAAGCTTCTAAGAATGAGTGGCCAATGTGGCCATGATATCCATGTAAATCCAATTCTTTGATTTTGGTCAGTTTTTAATCCACCTAAATCAAGCTTCAAAGTATGAGAGTCCAATGAGGCCACGACATCCATCTAATGTCAATTCTTGCATTTTGGACAGTTTGCAATCCACCTAAATCAAGCTTCCAAGTATGATGAGTGGCCAATCCAGTCTAATGTCCACAACATCCATCTCTTGCATTTCCTAAATCTTGCATTTTGGCCACAGTTTGCAATCCACCTAAATCAAGCTTCCAAGTATGAGCAATCGACCCGATAGGCCAATGAGGCCAATGACATCCATCACATGTCAATTCATTTCATGCATTTTGGACAGTTTGCAATCCACCTAAATCAAGCTTCCAAGAATGAGTGGCCAATGAGGCCACAACATCCATCTAAAATACAATTCTTTGCATTTTGGGACAGTTTGCAATCCACCTAAATCAAGCTTCCCAAGTATGAGTGGCCAATGAGGCCACAACATCCATCTAAATGTCAATTCTTGCATTTTGGACAGTTTGCAATCCACCTAAATCAAGCTTCCAAACTTTTTTATTCTTGTATGAGTGGCCAATGAGGGCCACAACATCCATCTAATGTCAATTCTTGCATTTTGGACAGTTTGCAATCCACCTAAATCAAGCTTCCAAGTATGAGTGGCCAATGAGGCCACAACATCAATCTAAATCCAATACTTGCATTTTGGACAGTTTGCAATCCACCTAAATCAAGCTTCTAAGAATGAGTGGCCAATGGGGCCATGACATCCATCTAAATCCAATTCTTGCATTTTGGACAGTTTGCAATCCACCTAAATCAAGCTTCCAAGTATGAGTGGCCAATGAGGCCACAACATCCATCTAAAGCCAATACTTGCATTTTGGACAGTTTGCAATCCACCTAAATCAAGCTTCTAAGAATGAGTGGCCAATGGAGCCATGACATCCATCTAAATCCAATTCTTTGATTTTGGACAGTTTGCAATCCACCTAAATCAAGCTTCTAAGTATGAGTGGCCAATGAGGCCACAACATCCATCTAAATCCAATTCTTGCATTTTGGACAGTTTGCAATCCACCTAAATCAAGCTTCCAAGTATGAGTGGCCAATGAGGCCACAACATCCATCTAATGTCAATTCTTTGATTTTGGACAGTTTGCAATCCACCTAAATCAAGCTTCCAAGTATGAGTGGCCAATGAGGCCACAACATCCATCTAAATCCAATTCTTGCATTTTGGACAGTTTGCAATCCACCTAAATCAAGCTTCCAAGTATGAGTGGCCAATGAGGCCACAACATCCATCTGATGTCAATTCTTTTATTTTGGACAGTTTGCAATCCACCTAAATCAAGCTTCCAAGTATGAGTGGCCAATGAGGCCACAACATCCATCTTAATCCAATTCTTTGCATTTTGGACAGTTTGCAATCCACCTAAATCAAAGCTTCCAAGTATGAGTGCGCCAATGAGGCCACAACATCCCATCTTAATTCAATTCTTGCGGAATTTTGGACAGTTTGCAATCCACCTAAATCAAGCTTCCAAGAATGGTGAGTGGCCAATGGAGCCATGACATCCATCTAAATCCAAATCTTTGATTTTGGACAGTTTGCAATCCACCTAAATCAAGCTTCCAAGTATGAGTGGCCAATGAGGCCACAACATCCATCTAAATGCAAAATTCTCAACTTGCATTTTGGTGGACAGTTTGCAATCCACCTAAATCAAGCTTCCAAGAATGAGTGGCCAATGGAGGCCATAACATCCATCAAATGTACACAATTTCTTGCATATTTTGGACAGTTTGCAATCCACCTAAATCAAGCTTCCAAGTATGAGTGGCCAATAAGGCCACAACATCCATCTGATGTCAATTCTTGCATTTTGGACAGTATGCAATCCACCTAAATCAAGCTTCTAAGAATGAGTGGCCAATGGGGCCATGACATCCATCTAAATCCAATTCTTTGATTTTGGTCAGTTTTTCAATCCACCATAAATCAAGCTTCTAAGCATCTGAATCCAATGTCTTTGATTTTGGACAGTTTTGCAATCCACCTAAATCAAGCTTCCAGGTATGAGTGGCCAATGACTGGCACACAACATCCATCTAAAGCCAATACTTGACATTTTGGACAGTTTGCAATCCACCTAAATCAAGCTTTTAAGAATGTGTGGCCGAATGGAGCCATGGACATCCATCTAAATCCAATTCTTTGATTTTGGACAGTTTTTTGCAATCCACCTAAATCAAGCTTCCAAGAATGAGTGGCCAATGGAGGCCACAACAGCCATCTAAAGCCAATACTTCCATTTTGGACAGTTTTGCAATCCACCTAAATCAAGCTTCTAAGAATGAGTGGCCAATGGAATGCCAGTGACATCCATACTAAATCCAATTCTTGATTTTTGGACAGTTTTGCAATCCACCTAAATCAAGCTTCCAAGTATGAGAGGCCAATGAGTTCACAACAACATCTATCTGATGTCAATTCTTGCATTTTGGACAGTTTGCAATCCACCTAAATCAAGCTTCTAAGAATGAGTGGCCAATGAGGCCACGACATCCATCTAATGTCAAGTCTTGGATTTTGGACAGTTTGCAATCCACCTAAATCAAGCTTCTAAGAATGAGTGGCCAATGAGGCCCATCAACCTCCATCTAATTTCCAATTTTGCTTGCATTTTGGGATACAGTTTTGCAATCCACTTAAATCAAGCTTCCCAAGAACAACATTCCAGTGGACCAATCCCACCTAAATAAAGAAGAATTAGTGGCCAATAGAGCCATGACATCCATCTAATCACTCGCAATCACAATGATACATTTTGAGACAGTTTGCAATCTAAAATATACAGGCCATAACATTAAAGCTTTCATAATTCAATTGGGCGTTTGTAATCCAAGTGCATCCAACAGTTATGATAAATTCATTTATTTTGGACAAGTTATACCTGAAAACATATTATTCCAATAATTCTTTTGACACCCGAAAAAAATTCAACAACTGAAAATTATGACTAAATACATACATGTATTTGGTATTCTTGCAAATTAAACATTTGATAAATTACTAAGTATTTTACTACTGTGCATGAATTAATACAAGATCAATGTGTTAAATAATTTACTTATCGTTTTTTATGCAATAAAATAGGCATTCAGAAAGAAACAAGTAAAAATCTCAATCAACAAGATAGGTAACATACTTTTTAAAGCATTTGAAAGTTTACAAAAAATATTTCTGTGCTAACATAACCGTTTCTGACATTACTTAGCATTTGCTTTTAACAGTTTTGACACCTTTTCCGAAATATTTAACGTAAAATTACAGAATTTTTAATTGAATGAAGCCAAACAATCTAGGTTTATAAATATTACATGTATGAAATAAACAGCAATCAAAATGTTAATATATCCTTCAAAACGTTTAAACTTCCCCAGAAAAAAGTGCTCGCAATAATATTCTAGTTTTTTAACATTAAGTCAGGTTAATGTATTGCAATCGATATATGCTAGTTTATCAAAAGAAACCAGGTGTGACTTAAGACATTTAGGTGGATTGCCATTAACTGACGTATTGTGCCATAGCCTAAAACAGCCGGTAATGATTTGCTCCGATAAATGATGCATCAAATTACAAGAAAAAAACGGTATCAATTTTGATAGCTAAATTAAAAAGGTGAAATGATATTGATGAAAAATTTTTTCCGTATTTCAACTTCACTAATAGGTAGTTTATACCAAAAATTGAACCAGCTTCTTTCGGGTTTAATTTTTGGGCGAAAAGTCTTCATTATTGTAAACACCATTTTGGACCGAAAAGTCTAGATATGTAAAAACTAGCAACATTGTACTTTAAAAAGTGGTAATAAAGTTACAGATACGCTTATATCGGTAACATAAATTTGCTATTTAATTCCCGGTATAAATATAAAACCATCAGATTTTTTCGGGTGTTCAGACGCTAAGGACTTTCCGAACATTGATTAATGGCGAGTTATGACAAAACATTAAGTAATTGTGAATAACTTTACTATAGATTTACAAAAAAATCTACAGCTGAACCAAAAAATTTTGCAATACGATCACAATTTGGCGAGGGACCCTCGCCAAAAATTCCAATGCTTAATACAATGTTTTTCAGTGAAAAAATTCAAACTGGACAGTAATAGCATCTTTTAAATGGCCCTATACAAGCTCTGCCTCACAAAATATCTAAATTAGGATTATTTATTGCACTTGAAGTTATAGACTATCAAAGTAAAGACACTGAGATTAATTTCTGAATGAAATACAAGACTCATGAGACAAACAAGCTCTCCATGTAAAAGTCTATTCATGCAAACAACTTTTTAACAATGCCTAATTTAATTACCACATCAACATGTAACAAACAGAACTAATAAAAACACTTAGCAATGTGTTTTGATATTCATCACACAGATCTAAGTAAAATACAAATAAACAGATCTTTAAAGTTTTTTATTTAGCAACTTATATAGTGTATATAGCAGCATTATGTAAACATGTAGATATGACTTGTATGTAAAATATAAATATATATATATACATATGATGAACATTCAGCTCTGATATTAGTATACCAAGACAATGCAAATCTTACTAATCTGGGAATAAATGTAAGATAACTAATCTAGAATACCGTCGTAATATATACAAGCCTTACCAAGCCCCTTTAGCAAGATCTATCATTTACAGATCTCTGATACAAAGTTCATGTACCAAGGCTCTAGGTATATCTATCATGTAACTGAGCTTCTGGATACAAGCTCAGATACTAGCTCTTGATATACAAATTCAATACCAATTCTACATACCTATAACCATCATGTACTAAGGCACTGAAACAAGCTTCAAGATACACGCTCTGATATACAAACCTTTACGCAAACTCTTTACTAGATTCCGGTCAATGTACTTAGCTCTGAAACAAGCTCAGATACAAAGCACTGGATACAAACCTTCTACCAAGCTCTATAACCACTAACCATCATGTCTACTTAGTCACTGAATACAAGCTCCAGGATACACAGCTCAGGAACAAAACTCTACCGAAGCTCTTTCCTAGATCAATCAGAGTACTTAGCTCATGTATACAAGCTTCTTGAAACATAGCTCACTGAAACAAACCTTTACCAAGCATCTTTATTAGGATCTATCATGTACTTATGCAGCTTTTTACTAGATCTATCATATACTTAGCTCTGATACAAGCTCAGATACAAGCTCTGATACAAACCTTTACCAAGCTCTTTACTAGATCCATCATGTACTTAGCTCTGATACAAGCTCAGATACAAGCTCTGATACAAACCTTTACCAAGCTCTTTACTAGATCTATCATGTACTTAGCTCTGATACAAGCTCAGATACAAGCTCTGATACAAAACTCTACCAAGCTCTTTACTAGATCTATCATGTACTTAGCTCTGATACAAGCTCAGATACAAGCTCTGATACAAACCTTTACCAAGCTCTTTACTAGATCCATCATGTACTTAGCTCTGATACAAGCTCAGATACAAGCTCTGATACAAAACTCTACCAAGCTCTTTACTAGATCTATCATGTACTTAGCTCTGATACAAGCTCAGCACAGATACAAGCTCTGATACAAAACTCTACCAAGCTCTTTACTAGATCCATCATGTACTTAGCTCTGATACAAGCTCAGATACAAGCTCTGATACAAACCTTTACCAAGCTCTTTACTAGATCTATCATGTACTTAGCTCTGATACAAGCTCAGATACAAGCTCTGATACAAACCTTTACCAAGCTCTTTACTAGATCTATCATGTACTTAGCTCTGATACAAGCTCTGATACAAGCTCTGATACAAACCTTTCTTAAGCTCTTTACTAGATCCATCATGTACTTAGCTCTGATACAAGCTCAGATACAAGCTCTGATACAAACCTTTACCAAGCTCTTTACTAGATCCATCATGTACTTAGCTCTGATACAAGCTCAGATACAAGCTCTGATACAAACCTTTACCAAGCTCTTTACTAGATCCATCATGTACTTAGCTCTGATACAAGCTCAGATACAAGCTCTGATACAAACCTTTACCAAGCTCTTTACTAGATCCATCATGTACTTAGCTCAGATACAGCTCTGATACAAGCTCTGATACAAAACTCTACCAAGCTCTTTACTAGATCCAACATGTACTTAGCTCTGATACAAGCTCAGAGCTCTACAGCTGATACAAAACTACCAAGCTCTTTACTAGATCTATCATGTACTTAGCTCTGATACAAGCTCAGATACAAGCTCTGATACAAGCTCTGATACAAGCTCTGATACAAAACTCTACCAAGCTCTTTACTAGATCCAACATGTACTTAGCTCTGATACAAGCTCAGATACAAGCTCTGATACAAGCTCTGATACAAAACTCTACCAAGCTCTTTACTAGATCTATCATGTACTTAGCTCTGATACAAGCTCAGATACAAGCTCTCTGATACAAAACTCTACCAAGCTCTTTACTAGATCTATCATGTACTTAGCTCTGATACAAGCTCTGATACAAGCTCTGATACAAAACTTTACCAAGCTCTTTACTAGATCTATCATGTACTTAGCTCTGATACAAGCTCAGATACAAGTTCTGATACAAAACTTTACCAAGCTGTTTACTAGATCTATCATGTACTTAGCTCTGATACAAGCTCTGATACAAACCTTTACCAAGCTCTTTACCAGATCCATCATGTACTTAGCTCTGATACAAGCTCAGATACAAGCTCAGATACAAGTTCTGATACAAAACTTTACCAAGCTCTTTACTAGATCTATCATGTACTTAGCTCTGATACAAGCTCTGATACAACCTCTGATACAAACCTTTCTTAAGCTCTTTACTAGATCCATCATGTACTTAGCTCTGATACAAGCTCAGATACAAGCTCTGATACAAACCTTTACCAAGCTCTTTACTAGATCCATCATGTACTTAGCTCTGATACAAGCTCAGATACAAGCTCTGATACAAACCTTTACCAAGCTCTTTACTAGATCCATCATGTACTTAGCTCTGATACAAGCTCAGATACAAGCTCTGATACAAACCTTTACCAAGCTCTTTACTAGATCTATCATGTACTTAGCTCTGATACAAACCTTTACCAAGCTCTTTACTAGATCCATCATGTACTTAGCTCTGATACAAGCTCAGATACAAGCTCTGATACAAAACTCTACCAAGCTCTTTACTAGATCCATCATGTACTTAGCTCTGATACAAGCTCAGATACAAGCTCTGATACAAAACTCTACCAAGCTCTTTACTAGATCCATCATGTAATTAGCTCTGATACAAGCTCAGATACAAGCTCTGATACAAAACTCTACCAAGCTCTTTACTAGATCTATCATGTACTTAGCTCTGATACAAGCTCAGATACAAGCTCTGATACAAAACTCTACCAAGCTCTTTACTAGATCTATCATGTACTTAGCTCTGATACAAGCTCAGATACAAGCTCTGATACAAAACTCTACCAAGCTCTTTACTAGATCTATCATGTACTTAGCTCTGATACAAGCTCAGATACAAGCTCTGATACAAAGCTCTACCAAGCTCTTTACTAGATCTATCATGTACTTAGCTCTGATACCAGCTCAGATACAAGCTCTGATACAAACCTTTACCAAGCTCTTTACTAGATCTATCATGTACTTAGCTCTGATACAAGCTCTGATACAAGCTCTGATACAAACCTTTACCAAGCTCTTTACTAGATCTATTATGTACTTAGCTCTGATACAAGCTCTGATACAAGCTCTGATACAAGCTCAGATACAAGCTCTGATACAAAACTCTACCAAGCTCTTTACTAGATCTATCATGTACTTAGCTCTGATACAAGCTCAGATACAAGCTCTGATACAAAACTCTACCAAGCTCTTTACTAGATCTATCATGTACTTAGCTCTGATACAAATTCCTACCAAGCTCTTTAATAGATCTATCATGTATCTCTGATGCAAGCTCAGATACAAACCCGTACAGGGTTTTTCACTAGATCTATCGTACTCCTCAATACTCTAGGGGTTATTAATACTAACGATTTATCCACTCCTGGACTATATCTTATAGCAAAACTATAGGCAACTGAACAGAACAGGTAATTTAGTCCTTAGATGTACATCAAAAAAGCCGTATAACAGTACACTGTGGTTGACTGTGTTGCTTTTAAGTTGGCGTCGCTCTTTGTCTGTAGTCTTCAAAGAAAAGCTA
This sequence comes from Argopecten irradians, assembly GCF_041381155.1. Taxonomy (NCBI): domain Eukaryota; kingdom Metazoa; phylum Mollusca; class Bivalvia; order Pectinida; family Pectinidae; genus Argopecten; species Argopecten irradians. The sequence continues at coordinate 36,029,950 of NC_091145.1, read as the reverse complement.
TGCAGGCCTGTGATTGATTCAGATGTTTTCTCCTGAGCTGCCTTCAGTTTAACTATGATATAGTCCAGGGGTGGATATCACGTCAGTTATAGTAACCCCTGGAGTATCAAGGATGATCTATCATATAATTAAGTAGAAGTTATCGCTGACTTATAAAAATGAACAATGCTTTAATATATATTATATGGCAGGATTCAATATCACTAACAGAATCACACTTGTTCATAAATGCATGAACAACTTTTAAGCTAAAACCTCGACTAGGTAAAACCATTCATTAAGTATCTGGGTAAAACCATTCATTAAGTACATGAGAAAAAAAGGACTTCTAAAGATTCATTAAATAACACTGTTTAAAGATGCTATACTGCAAACAAAGCAAAGTCCATTTTTATTATTTGGCTTATGGTGCCATCAGTATTCCATTCAATAGGGGTCAGGAGGCAAAGGAATTTCCTCAGGGTGTAATTAATTTTATTCATATTGACTGTAAGTTAAATAAGAAACTCAAACTCATAAAGAATGGTATATAAAGTACATGTAAGTAAAGTATGTAACTGAAAATAAATACAAACACACCTGTTCTTTTATCACATATAGAAATACTTACAGATGCTCCATCGCCGACAGAGCATAAATGATATTCATCATTTGAGCAATAATTGGTGTCTTATTGTATATATATACGTCTAATTAACACAAAAAATAATATAAAATATTTTATTTTGATTTTGGTGCATGCGCAATCAGTACTTCATTCCATATAGGATATAGTGCCACGGAATTTTTTCGGGATGCAATTAATTATTTTTCATATTTTTTAACTTGAAGTAAACTTTGAAGCTCAAACTTTTCAATGGTGGTAATGGTGTAAAGTAAGTAACTTTTGTAACTGAAGAAAAATACTAAATCGACTGCTCCTGTTTTTGATAGTGAAACAATACCATTGTCAGCGATGGAGCATCTTTAACAACGAGAGGCCCATGTACTCAATGCCTCTTAGTTATTCAACAGGAGGTCGTTTAAAAAGATTTTAGCCTATTTGACCCCTGTGACCTTCAATGAAGGTCAAGGTCCTTAATTTTAACAAACTTGTTAGCCCTTTATCCTAGCATGCAGCAGGCCCAATATGAGTACCCTAGGCCTTTTGGTTCTTGAGAAGAAGTTGCTTAAAGATTTTAGCCTATTTGACCCCTATGACCTTGAATGAAGGTCTATGTCATTTATTTGAACAAACTTGTTAGCCCTTCATCCCAGCATGCTGAAGGCCTAATATGAGTATCCTGTGCCATTTGATTATTGAGAAGAAGTCGCTTTAAGATGTTAGCCTATTTGACCCCTGTGACCTTGAATGAAGGTCAAGGTCATTTATTTGAACAAACTTGTTAGCCCTTCATCCCAGCATGCTGCAGGCCCAATATGAGTATCCTGGGCCTTTTGGTTCTTGAGAAGGAGTCATTTAAAGATTTTAGTTTTTTTGACCCCTGTGACCTTAAATGAAGGTCAAGGTCATTCATTTGAACAAACTTAATAGCCCTTCATCCCAGCATGCTTCATGCCTAATATCAGTACCCTGGGCCTTCTGGTTCTTGAAAAGAAGTCGTTTTAAGATTTCAGCCTTTTTGACCCCTGTGACCTTGAATGAAGGTCAATGTCATTCATTTGAACAAACTTGGTAGTCCTTCATCCCAGTATGCTACAGGCTAAAAATCAGTACCCTTGGCCTTTCGGTCATTGAGAATAAGTCGTTTGAATGAAAAATTTACGCACGGCGTACGACGCACGCGCACAACGACGGACGGTGCATTATGACAATAGGTCATCCTGACCCTTTGGGTCAGATGACCTAAAATGCCACTACATGTACTTGTTGACAGTATAGCATCATTATCACAAGTGTAAGATGTAAGGTATAACCTGTCAAAACCAGCCATTGTCTAATCCGGATCTCTATTCTGGCTTACTAATAATTGCATGGCATTGTCTTTCTTAATTATAGTACATGTACAAATTGATCCCGCCCCTCAGGCCCCCCGGGGGTCAGCCCTATCATTTGCACAATTTTGAATCCCAACACTATAAGGATGCTACCATTGCATTATGGGTGCTATACCATACTTAGTTTCAGAGAAGAAGTCGTTTATATGGAAATAGCCAAATTGGCCCCTTTTGACTCCACCTCTCAGGCCCCCGGGGGGTCAGCCCCATTATTTGTACAATTTTGAATCCCCACCCTATAAGGATGATATCATTGCATTATGGGTGCTATCCCATGCTTGGTTTCAGAGAAGAAGTCGTTTATATGGAAATAGCCAAATTGAGCCCTTTTGACCCCGCCCCTCAGCCCCCCCGGGAGTCAGCCCCATCATTTGTACAATTTTGAATCCCCACCCTAAAACGATACTACAATTGCATTATGAGTGCTATCTCATGCTTAGTTTCAGAGAAGAAGTCGTTTAAATGGAAATAGTCAAATTGACCCCATTTGACCCCGCCCCTCAGGCCCCCGGGGGGTCAGCCCCATCATTTGTACAATTTTGAATCCCCACCCTATAAGGATGCTACCATTGCATTATGGGTGCTATCCCATGCTTGGTTTCAGAGAAGAAGTCGTTTATATGGAAATAGCCAAATTGACCCCTTTTGGCCCCGCTGAGGTATCCCATAAGCTCACCTCGGTCCTTTGGACCAGTTGAGCTAACAATGTCTATCTGTCCCTGGGCCTTGAGTGGTCTTTATAAACAGGTTTGACTGTAATTAAAACCTGTATATTCTGGTAACCTGTCTATAGCGACCAAATATACTGGTCCTGATAACATCAAGTGTAGAGAAGTTTTACTGTACATGTGTATATAATAATACAGTGAGACAGACTCAACTTAATTACAAGTCTACCTTAATGTCCTCTATACAATGTCTCTCAAAACTACATGTACTTAAAGTGAGACTTTCACTTAACAATCACCTCAATGTACATAGGGTACATGTACCAGTAAACATGATAACCCATGTTATCACCTTTAAGTCCATCTCATTCCAATATAATTTACACACTTCTGTACACAGGTTAACAGCAGGCTGGATGTTAGTATTTAAATCTTACGTCTGTATACACAATCTGACAACCAAGCATCTATCAAACATTGATCTTAAGGTACAGTCAAGTTCTAGTAATAATGAAACTGGTCTATTATGTGCTCTAAATTATCAATATTAAATGTTTTGATATTTTACAGTAAAATGGTTGTCTTTATCTGAATTACTTCAACAAAAGTCGACAAGCAATAAATGTTAAGTGACTGATTAGTCTAACAATTCCACACACTCTCTGATAAAAAAAACCTCAGGTCAATGTAAATGAACACATAGTTTTTGGAACACAAGTATAATAAAATTGTACATAAAAAACATTTATAATTAAAAATCAACAGGTAACATCTAACACGTGGGTTTTGATTAAGCGTTTCATGGTTTTAACTCTACCTATAGGTATAAATAATTGATTCTTATTATACAGGTGTTATACAGGTGTTTCATCGCAAAACCTTAAACTTTAATTGACTAGCATCATCCGATGAATGACTAGGAAAACATACAACCATATATCTAATATCATATTGTTATATTTAACATTATCAATCTTCAGGGCTCATAACTTACCTTCAATATCATAACAAATTTTATCTAAAACAGACTTTAAGTAAAATAATTATTTTCATTAATCAAAATGCAAAGTAAAATCAAATAACACATATAATGTATAAAGATAATAAATGTTAGGAAATCATTTCCCATGTATACTTTACATATACTATTGCTGCACAGCAAGATACATTGTACATTTTGTATGTACAGAGCCAAAGCCGTCACAACTTGAAGCAGTGAGCAGATGGGTCCTCTACCTGGATACACAGAGATACATGTAGGGAATTGAAAATTAAGTGAAAACTATAAACTGAAAGACACAAAAAGGAGGCAGTTTATCTATTAAATGCCTCCTGCTTAAGATTGTCTCTTTTAGTTTATAATATAAAATTTCATTACAAATGTTACAAAAGCTTGATTGGGTAATGCTCATTCTTGTTATCTTCTCTTTACATCATAATTAAACATTTTGTGTTTTCCATATATACATATACATACACTGTATTGTGTACATGTATTTACAGTTATCCGTAGTATTGAATAAAGCTAATCAAAGATGAAAATCTGAAACATTTGTTACAATCACATATCAAAGACAGCATTTTTTTTTAAATGACAAAGCGGCAATAGTTCCAACAAAGAATTTCTAAGAAAGAAGCCAATACATATTGACTGAGCCCCAGACAGACACATTAATATTGTCTGTACCCTATACATATAACCATGTTATAACTTGGCTGACCAGCAGCTATTATTATGACGGAACTTCTCACCAACTGTAAATGGCGTTATTATGACAACTGCATTGTTGGTGACCCATGGTTGATTGCACTACACTACGCTACACTTATCACCAGTGGGACAGCTCGATCTCAGAGCACTGTTTTCATCAGGTTCCGTCTGATTGGCCCCAACAGATTTTCCTGCAGAATTTTTAGACAATGAGATTTGAGGTAACATACGCTTCACAGAAGCTGTACATAAACAGCATTGATATCCATAAATATTCGCCCTACAAACTGAAAAGTTCTCATTTTAAAAGAGTTGATCGGTTTCTATTTATAGAGTGACGTCATTAAAGCGTTGCTCTGAGATCAAGCTGTACCTTAGGTGATAAGTGTAGCGTAGTATAGTGCGATTACCCGTGGGTCTCCGACGATGTTTAAACTGTAAACGTACATGTACATATATTAGTGCTCCTAGTATAAGAAATTTAGCGCTACAATAGGATTGCATTGATTGTATTTTCTGTACAATAATAGCACATCAATCACTCTGAATGTGCTTACTTCAATGTAGTCAAATTTTAGTGCAAATTCAGAAAAATGTAAATTATATCATTTATATATGTGCCAATAAGTCATATGAATTATTAGTGCAGATATAAATTAGTGCAATTCCATTCAATACCAAAAATACCCTTTTATAAAATTTAGGGCTGTACATAAATTTGTGCTTCAAAGACAGCCTGAAAAGTGCTAATATAAAAAGTATGTTAACAATATATCCATACAGATAAGGCAGAAACTGTTCACAGTGAACTGATATACATGTATTACATGAGTACATATTCTATGCAACCAATTAGACTAAATAAGAATATGTTTTTGCCCACAAAACATAGAGCTTAATATGAACAGCTATAGAGCAAAACAAGATTAATATTCCTTTTCTATAATCATTAACAAGCTTGTAAAACAGATAAAAAATAAATAACAATTATATAGAAAATTGCATTTTAGATAAAAAACAGAAAACTATTTGATCAATTGACCAGTAAGATATTATAAAGACAGAAATGATGAAAGAAGTATTTAAATAGAAAACTTTGTGAGTATTAGCAATCAGTAAATACAGACAACTTGAGATTGTATATAGTAGTCACTGTTACATATAACTTTGGGAGTATTAGCAATCAGTAAATACAGACAACTTGAGATTGTATATAGTAGTCACTGTTACATATAACTTTGGGAGTATTAGCAATCAGTAAATACAGACAACTTGAGATTGTATATAGTAGTCACTGTTACATATAACTTTGGGAGTATTAGCAATCAGTAAATACAGACAACTTGAGATTGTATATAGTAGTCACTGTTACATATAGTCTAAATGAGTATTAGCAATCAGTAAATACAGACAACTTGAGATTGTATATAGTAGTCACTGTTACATATAACTTTGGGAGTATTAGCAATCAGTAAATACAGACAACTTGAGATTGTATATAGTAGTCACTGTTACATATAGTCTAAATATTATCTTGCATAAGTCTTCATCTTACATGATGTAGACAAGTTAATGGTAGAACTAGAATATTGGAATTGATGAAGAATTGAGAACCAGTTATTTTCATTTGTTTTCTTCAAGAATGATGATGATGGACAACTAGGTATATGGTCAGATTATTTTGCCTTAATACATGCGAGGAGTTGACAATATAATCACTCCATTTCTTCAACTGGCTATTCACACGAATATCTGTTACTAAAACAAATATATTGACAAGAATTGGTAGGTATAAGTCTACATAAGGGGGTGAATATCAAGTTAATAGACCAGCAGTATGAATTGATCCTCCTATCAGCTGTCTGCCGTGTTTAGATTCTGGTGAAGTGGTGAAGTACTTCCTCCAGTATGATTTGATCCTCCTATCAGCTGTCTGCAGTGTTTAGATTCTGGTAAAGTGGTGAAGTACTTCCTCCAGTCACAGTAGCAGTGATAGGAATAGGCATATCAATGGCTTCTTCATAGGAAGGTGGATTCTCGGGCAACTCTCCCTCCATCGGCTGGGTGGGAGTGAGGCTTGCTCCCTCCCCTAGGGGTTCTGGCAACTTTTGTCCTTGGGGTGGAGCAGGATCTGGTCTTGTCCCCTCCCTCGGGAAATCTGGTAGCTTTCTTCCCTGGGATGTGGCAGGAGTAGGCTTTGTCCCCACTCCTGTCGGTTTTACTTGCTGTGTATTTGCATATGTGTGTGTGCTACTTGGTGTTACTAACGGTATTTGTCTGTTATTTTCCATGACAACATCTGGAGTTACCTGGCTATTATTACTGGAGGTGACAGCTGAACATACATGACTATGACTATTATTACCAGAGGTGACAGCTGAAGGAACATGACTATGACTATTGTTACCAGAGGTGACGACTGAAGATGACTGGTTATTGTTACCAGAGGTGACGGCTGAAGATGTCTGCCTTATATTGTCTCTGTTTCTTGTTTCTGTTACTTGTACATCTGCTGTATGCTGGTTCAGAGGATCTGCATTAATGTAGTGGTTATCTATGTAGACAACAAAAGAGATATATAAATTATATTTTGAATAGTACAACACATGCATATATAAGTACATAAAATTGGCATCATTATATTTTCAACATATACATGATCAGATTGACCCACCAGTTTGGTGGAATCACCTAAAAGTCTGTCACACTAAGTAACATGACAGTTACATAAAACTGACTGTTAATGACAGCTACAGTAATAACCAGATATTTGTGGCAGGAAAGACTGGTATATGTTATGATTATTAAAGGCTTTTATACTGACAAAACTCAGATGAAACATTACTGTATTAACACCATTCAATTCACTTCCTATCTATAAATTATTTTCAACAATAATTGCCAGTATTTGTGATGCAATAAAATTCTCTTTTTTATACAAAATAAGCCTTGGCTGGAGTACCTAGAGGTGGGTGATCGGTGAGTTCTGTGTAGCTATTGGGCTGGAGACGCTGACGACTGTTGGACAGACTGGTGAGGACGTGATGACTCTCTTGGGTCTCCTCCTGGATATATTCTTGCCTCACGATCATTTTAAGCCTCACTGCTTTAAACACCATAATCGCCACAATGATGGCCGCTATCACACTAACTCCAACTATGCCAATCTTCAGACCCATGGACATAGTATCCTGGTGTGTTTTCTTACCATCTGAAACAGTAAATCAGAGTTGTCATGTCTGATGATATTCTACCACATACCTTCTGGTCATTTCTGAATTTCAAGTCCATGTCTTGTATTTAACAGCTTAAAGCTATGGTTATAGATATTGATACTATAAAAGCACAGATATTAGTGGTAATCATAATTCAAAGATCATGTTTGCACTAAAATTTCACTACAAATGATGTACAAATTGCATTATATACATTTGTTTTTATAAAAAGACAATTAATAACCCCTGCTGCTCTAATTTAGAAATAACTTCATTAATAGGGGACATTGCAGAACCCTATATAGTTTACTCAACTACCCTTTATGTCAGGGTTCTGTAGAGCAAATTTTTTCAAAGTCTGTCAAGTAGTTTAGTTCGTGGGACAATGTTGTGTCTATACACACAGAGAGACAGACAGATGGTAAACCTGATTACAGTATACCCCCTTATCGTTGTTGTATACACGTAATTATTTGCCACATCCATCATCAGATCACAATAGATATATATATATCAGTGTAACTAGCTATTGGACTGGTGTACTTTACCTGAGAGTGTTACATTAATCCTAAAGTTGTACACTCTCTTTGGTGTTACATATTCTCTATACCTAGGTATACCTTACCTGTAAGTGTTATGTTGATCCTGAAGTTGTACACTTTCTTTGGTGTTACATATTCTCTATACCTAGGTATACCTTACCTGTAAGTGTTAGGTTGATCCTGAAGTTGTACACTCTCTTTGGTGTTACATATTCTCTATACCTAGGTATACCTTACCTGTAAGTGTTAGGTTGATCCTGAAGTTGTACACTCTCTTTGGTGTTACATATTCTCTAAACCTACGTATACCTTACCTGTAAGTGTTAGGTTGATCCTGAAGTTGTACACTCTCTTTGGTGTTACATATTCTCTATACCTAGGTATACCTTACCTGTAAGTGTTAGGTTGATCCTGAAGTTGTACACTCTCTTTGGTGTTACATATTCTCTATACCTACGTATACCTTACCTGTAAGTGTTAGGTTGATCCTGAAGTTGTACACTCTCTTTGGTGTTACATATTCTCTATACCTAGGTATACCTTACCTGTAAGTGTTAGGTTGATCCTGAAGTTGTACACTCTCTTTGGTGTTACATATTCTCTATACCTACGTATACCTTACCTGTAAGTGTAACGTTGATCCTAAAGTTGTACACTCTCTTCGGTGTTACATATTCTCTATGTAGTATAAACCTCACATTGTGGTTTCTCTTTGTCATCAGTGACCTTGGATTCCTATCCTTACAGCCCAATCGCCTCTGAAAATGGAGTTGCATCAAATGAATTGAATTCATAATGCAAACAACATCCCACACAAAACTTTAACATGATTCAATATATTTTTATACACTATAAAGCTATTATATAAATACATTTGATCTTACAGAAAAACATTTGGTGCCTTTATTATACCTATGATGTGTGTGTGGCAAGGGGAGATAATCAGTATTAAACCTACCATCAAAATGACGTCCCTATCAAACATAACAAAGGGACACTGATAGATAATCTGTGAGACAGGGGAGATAATCAGTGTTAAACCTACCATCAAAATGACGTCCCTATCAAACATAACAAAGGGACACTGATGGATAATCTGTGAGACAGGGGAGATAATACATAGTAAACCTACCATCAAAATGACGTCCCTATCAAACATAACAAAGGGACACTGATAGATAATCTGTGAGGCAGGGGAGATATCAGTGTTAAATCCATCATCAAAATGAGGTCCCTATCAAACATAACAAAGGGACACTGATAATAAATCTGTGAGGCAGGGGAGATAATCAGTGTTAAATCTATTAACAAAATGAGGTCCCTATCAAACATAACAAAGGGACACTGATAATTAATCTGGGAGGCAGGGGAGATAATCAGTGTTAAACCTACCATCAAAATGAGGTCCCTATCAAACATAACAAAGGGACACTGATAATTAATCTGGGAGGCAGGGGAGATAATCAATGTTAAACCTACCATCAAAATGAGGTCCCTATCAAACATAACAAAGGGACACTGATAATTAATCTGGGAGGCAGGGGAGATAATCAATGTTAAACCTACCATCAAAATGAGGTCCCTATCAAACATAACAAAGGGACACTGATAATTAATCTGGGAGGCAGGGGAGATAATCAATGTTAAACCTACCATCAAAATGATGTCCCTATCAAACATAACAAAGGGACACTGATAATTAATCTGGGAGGCAGGGGAGATAATCAATGTTAAACCTACCATCAAAATGAGGTCCCTATCAAACATAACAAAGGGACACTGATAATTAATCTGGGAGGCAGGGGAGATAATCAATGTTAAACCTACCATCAAAATGAGGTCCCTATCAAACATAACAAAGGGACACTGATAATTAATCTGGGAGGCAGGGGAGATAATCAATGTTAAACCTACCATCAAAATGAGGTCCCTATCAAACATAACAAAGGGACACTGATAGATAATCTGTGAGGCAGGGGAGATAATCAATGTTAAACCTACCATCAAAATGAGGTCCCTATCAAACATAACAAAGGGACACTGATAATTAATCTGGGAGGCAGGGGAGATAATCAATGTTAAACCTACCATCAAAATGAGGTCCCTATCAAACATAACAAAGGGACACTGATAATTAATCTGGGAGGCAGGGGAGATAATCAGTGTTAAACCTACCATCAAAATGAGGTCCCTATCAAACATAACAAAGGGACACTGATAATTAATCTGGGAGGCAGGGGAGATAATCAATGTTAAACCTACCATCAAAATGACGTCCCTAACAAACATAACAAAGGGACACTGATAATTAATCTGTGAGGCAGGGGAGATAATCAGGTTAAACCTACCATCAAAATGAGTCCCTATCAAACATAACAAAGGGACACTGATAATAATCTGGGAGGCAGGGGAGATAATCATAGTTAAACCTACCATCAAAATGACGTCCCTATCAAACATAACAAAGGGACACTGATAATTAATCTGGGAGGCAGGGGAGATAATCAATGTTAAACCTACCATCAAAATGAGGTCCCTATCAAACATAACAAAGGGACACTGATAATTAATCTGGGAGGCAGGGGAGATAATCAATGTTAAACCTACCATCAAAATGAGGTCCCTATCAAACATAACAAAGGGACACTGATAATTAATCTGGGAGGCAGGGGAGATAATCAATGTTAAACCTACCATCAAAATGAGGTCCCTATCAAACATAACAAAGGGACACTGATAATTAATCTGGGAGGCAGGGGAGATAATCAATGTTAAACCTACCATCAAAATGAGGTCCCTATCAAACATAACAAAGGGACACTGATAATTAATCTGGGAGGCAGGGGAGATAATCAATGTTAAACCTACCATCAAAATGAGGTCCCTATCAAACATAACAAAGGGACACTGATAATTAATCTGGGAGGCAGGGGAGATAATCAATGTTAAACCTACCATCAAAATGAGGTCCCTATCAAACATAACAAAGGGACACTGATAATTAATCTGGGAGGCAGGGGAGATAATCAATATTAAACCTACCATCAAAATGACGTCCCTATCAAACATAACAAAGGGACACTGATAATTAATCTGGGAGGCAGGGGAGATAATCAATGTTAAACCTACCATCAAAATGAGGTCCCTATCAAACATAACAAAGGGACACTGATAATTAATCTGGGAGGCAGGGGAGATAATCAATATTAAACCTACCATCAAAATGACGTCCCTATCAAACATAACAAAGGGACACTGATAATTAATCTGGGAGGCAGGGGAGATAATCAATATTAAACCTACCATCAAAATGACGTCCCTATCAAACATAACAAAGGGACACTGATAATTAATCTGGGAGGCAGGGGAGATAATCAATGTTAAACCTACCATCAAAATGAGGTCCCTATCAAACATAACAAAGGGACACTGATAATTAATCTGGGAGGCAGGGGAGATAATCAATGTTAAACCTACCATCAAAATGAGGTCCCTATCAAACATAACAAAGGGACACTGATAATTAATCTGGGAGGCAGGGGAGATAATCAATGTTAAACCTACCATCAAAATGAGGTCCCTATCAAACATAACAAAGGGACACTGATAATTAATCTGGGAGGCAGGGGAGATAATCCATAGTAAACCTACCATCAAAATGACGTCCCTATCAAACATAACAAAGGGACACTGATAGATAATCTGTGAGGCAGGGGAGATAATCAATGTTAAACCTACCATCAAAATGAGGTCCCTATCAAACATAACAAAGGGACACTGATAATTAATCTGGGAGGCAGGGGAGATAATCCATAGTTAAACCTACCATCAAAATGAGGTCCCTATCAAACATAACAAAGGGACACTGATATAATCTGTGAGGCAGGGGAGATAATCAGTGTTAAAACCTACATCAAAATGAGGTCCCTATCAAACATAACAAAGGGACACTGATAATTAATCTGTGAGACAGGGGAGATAATCAGTGTTAAACCTACCATCAAAATGAGTCCCTATCAATCAAACTAACAAAGGGACACTATGTATACATCTGTGAGGCAGGGGAGATAATCAGTGTTAAACCTACCATCAAAATGAGGTCCCTATCAAACATAACAAAGGGACACTGATAATTAATCTGGGAGGCAGGGGAGATAATCAATATTAAACCTACCATCAAAATGACGTCCCTATCAAACATAACAAAGGGACACTGATAATTAATCTGGGAGGCAGGGGAGATAATCAATGTTAAACCTACCATCAAAATGAGGTCCCTATCAAACATAACAAAGGGACACTGATAATTAATCTGGGAGGCAGGGGAGATAATCAATATTAAACCTACCATCAAAATGACGTCCCTATCAAACATAACAAAGGGACACTGATAATTAATCTGGGAGGCAGGGGAGATAATCAATGTTAAACCTACCATCAAAATGAGGTCCCTATCAAACATAACAAAGGGACACTGATAATTAATCTGTGAGGCAGGGGAGATAATCAGTGTTAAACCTACCATCAAAATGAGGTCCCTATCAAACATAACAAAGGGACACTGATAATTAATCTGGGAGGCAGGGGAGATAATCAATATTAAACCTACCATCAAAATGACGTCCCTATCAAACATAACAAAGGGACACTGATAATTAATCTGGGAGGCAGGGGAGATAATCAATGTTAAACCTACCATCAAAATGAGGTCCCTATCAAACCTTACAAAGGGACACTGATAATTAATCTGGGAGGCAGGGGAGATAATCAATGTTAAACCTACCATCAAAATGAGGTCCCTATCAAACATAACAAAGGGACACTGATAATTAATCTGGGAGGCAGGGGAGATAATCAATGTTAAACCTACCATCAAAAATGAGGTCCCTATCAAACATAACAAAGGGACACTGATAATTAATCTGGGAGGCAGGGGAGATAATCAGTGTTAAACCTACCATCAAAATGAGGTCCCTATCAAACATAACAAAGGGACACTGATAATTAATCTGGGAGGCAGGGGAGATAATCAATGTTAAACCTACCATCAAAATGACGTCCCTATCAAACATAACAAAGGGACACTGATAATTAATCTGAGATATCAGTGTTAAACCTACCATCAAAATGACGTCCCTATCAAACATAACAAAGGGACACTGATAGATAATCTGTGAGGCAGGGGAGATATCAGTGTTAAATCCATCATCAAAATGAGGTCCCTATCAAACATAACATAGGGACACTGATAATTAATCTGGGAGGCAGGGGAGATAATCAGTGTTAAACCTACCATCAAAATGAGGTCCCTATCAAACATAACAAAGGGACACTGATAATTAATCTGGAAGGCAGGGGAGATAATACATAGTAAACCTACCATCAAAATGACGTCCCTATCAAACATAACAAAGGGACACTGATAGATAATCTGTGAGGCAGGGGAGATATCAGTGTTAAAGCCATCATCAAAATGAGGTCCCTATCAAACATAACAAAGGGACACTGATAATTAATCTGGGAGGCAGGGGAGATAATCAATGTTAAACCTACCATCAAAATGAGGTCCCTATCAAACATAACAAAGGGACACTGATAATTAATCTGGGAGGCAGGGGAGATAATCATAGTAAACCTACCATCAAAATGACGTCCCTATCAAACATAACAAAGGGACACTGATAATTAATCTGGGAGGCAGGGGAGATAATCATTATTAAACCTACCATCAAAATGACGTCCCTATCAAACATAACAAAGGGACACTGATAGATAATCTGTGAGGCAGGGGAGATATCAGTGTTAAAGCCATCATCAAAATGAGGTCCCTATCAAACATAACAAAGGGACACTGATAATTAATCTGGGAGGCAGGGGAGATAATCCATAGTAAACCTACCATCAAAATGACGTCCCTATCAAACATAACAAAGGGACACTGATAATTAATCTGGGAGGCAGGGGAGATAATCAATTTAAACCTACCATCAAAATGACGTCCCTATCAAACATAACAAAGGGACACTGATAATTAATCTGGGAGGCAGGGGAGATAATCAATGTTAAACCTACCATCAAAATGACGTCCCTATCAAACATAACAAAGGGACACTGATAATTAATCTGGGAGGCAGGGGAGATAATCCATAGTAAACCTACCATCAAAATGACGTCCCTATCAAACATAACAAAGGGACACTGATAATTAATCTGGGAGGCAGGGGAGATAATCAGAGTTAAACCTACCATCAAAATGATATCTTTATCAAACGTTACAAAGAGGACATCTATCAAACATAACAAAGGGACACTGATAATTAATCTGGGAGGCAGGGGAGATAATCCATAGTTAAACCTACCATCAAAATGAGTCCCTATCAAACATAACAAAGGGACACTGATGGATTAATCTGGGAGGCAGGGGAGATAATCAGTGTTAAACCTACCATCAAAATGAGGTCCCTATCAAACATAACAAAGGGACACTGATAATTAATCTGGGAGGCAGGGGAGATAATCAATGTTAAACCTACCATCAAAATGAGGTCCCTATCAAACATAACAAAGGGACACTGATAATTAATCTGGGAGGCAGGGGAGATAATCAATGTTAAACCTACCATCAAAATGAGGTCCCTATCAAACATAACAAAGGGACACTGATAATTAATCTGGGAGGCAGGGGAGATAATCAATGTTAAACCTACCATCAAAATGAGGTCCCTATCAAACATAACAAAGGGACACTGATAATTAATCTGGGAGGCAGGGGAGATAATCAATGTTAAACCTACCATCAAAATGACGTCCCTATCAAACATAACAAAGGGACACTGATAGATAATCTGTGAGACAGGGGAGATAATCAGTGTTAAACCTACCATCAAAATGATATATCTATCAAACATTACAAAGGGACACTAATGGATGATCTGTGAGACAGGGGAGATAATCAGTGTTAAACCTACCATCAAAATGATATCTTTATCAAACGTTACAAAGGGACACTAATGGATGATCTGTGAGACAGGGGAGATAATCAGTGTTAAACCTACCATCAAACTATATCCAAACGTTACAAAGGGACACTAATGGATGATCTGTGGACAGGGGAGATAATCAGTGTTAAACTACCACAAAATGATTTTACAAAGGGGACACTAATGGATGATCTGTGAGACAGGGGAGATAATCAGTGTTATACCTACCATCAAAATGATATCTCTATCAAACGTTACAAAGGGACATTGATGGATGATGAGTTCCACATCACAATCTGGCATGTGGAAGCTTTCAAACTCGAGAAGTAGGAACTGTTTGGAACTGTCACTGTCAGGAGCCAGGATGACGTTACAGTCCCTCGAATCGGATGCATCCTTATAGTCCACCGTCTTAGCTAATATCAGAGCGGACTCTTTCTCCCTTAGATAATCAACCATTACAGAGTTTTGGTCCCGACAAACTTTTTTCTTATCCATTCCAACTGAAAACATTCAAACAAATTCAAAACATGAGAAATCTTTTACCTAACAAAAACATAAAAAATATACATCTATTTGAACGAAATAGGAAACCCAATACAATGTTATTATTTGGTGAATTCACATATATGCTGCCAGTCAACAAGCACAGAAATAATATATAGTTTTATGTAAACAAGAGCTGTTGGAGAACAGCAAAGCTCGCCTATTCAGAAGAAGTTGATGTTCAAGTATTTACTATTTAAACATGGAAATATGACAAATTAACAGACTCAAAAAAAACCTAAAGGACCCCAAATTGGTTGTATCATCACATTCAGCATTCATACACATTAGGAAAATAAAATCATAAACATTTATGATGACTTATGCTTAAACAATTGACAAAATAGAAACTTGCTCAAAAACTTTAACATGGAAATATGACAAATTAACAGACTCAAAAAAAACCTAAAGGGCCCCAAATTGGTTGTATTATCACGTTCAGCATCCATACACATTAGGAAAATAAAATCATAAACATTTATGATGACTTAAGCTTAAACAATAGACAAAATAGAAACTTGCTCAAAAACTTTAACATGGAAATATGACAAATTAACAGACTCAAAAAAAACCTAAAGGGCCCCAAATTGGTTGTATTATCACGTTCAGCATCCATACACATTAGGAAAATAAAATCATAAACATTTATGATGACTTCAGCTTAAACAATTGACAAAACAGAAACTTGCTCAAAAATTTTAACGTGAAATGGGACGCCAACGCTGACGCCGACACCAGGGTGATTACATTAGCTCCCCCTATTCTTCCAATAGCCAAGCTAAAAATGGAAGAAAAACATGATGGTTTATTATGTTACAATTAAGTTTACTACATGGCAAATTTGGAAATTTCCAAAGATATAGAATATTTAGTATTTTCTCTCTTAAATACCAAATATGCTTTCTGCGAAACAAAATGGTCTATCACACTTATTTAGAGTTTAACTGAATCTGGGTAAAATGTTCGGAAAAAGACATTTCATAAGCATGTACTATCTATCAAGATAAGAACACGTCAAATTATCTTTGTGTTGTTACCTAGTTTTGTCTTCTTTCCCTCTGTCACTGGTAACAACAGCATCAGAAAAAGAATCCATAATTCACCCACTGCAAGATTCTCCAAGGTAAAACAGCTGGCTCTGTAGAAAGAATTAAAGCTGATAATAACAATGGACAGCATGCTACGAAGGATTGCATCCTTTGGAAGGACCACTAACATCAGGATAGCATGTTATAATTACACACCCCCATCTCATTTACCTGAATAAACCCAACAGATGTAGAACTCGGTAACGGTATATGTAGCAAAATCTAAGATTGTCAACAATTTATTATAATTTTCATGTTGTTATATTGTCAATACATATAGGTATACCTTTGCCGCATTGATAGCTCACAAGAGCTATGAAGTTATATGTGCAATAACTGGCAAAATTTTGACATGTTATTTTTTCTCTCGTAATTATAATGTATTGAAAACTGTAAGGTTTCATGAATCACAGGTTTACGATGCGAAAAAAAAAAAAATACTGAAAATACTGAATTTTTAGTTTTTTTTTGTCGTAAACCTGTGCACCGGTAGAGACAAAAAGGTAATGGTGTCCCATTAACATGTATTACAACACAGAAATTTTGCACTGTTGAGGGTCTTATTTCTATGCTTTGTGTATGTTTAAAAGAAAACATATATATTGTAGTGACTTTGTCATATGTACGTGGTGTTGTGAACTTTGTGAACTTGCTGTGTCCCTGATCTCGCACATTTACACTATGTATTAATAAAGAATTATGTATTTACTGTCAATCAGCAATCCTGTTGTGAGCTAGTGGGCCTGAAACGGACCTTCATCACGACGGTATAACTTGAATCACAATATCTGCACAGAAGTCACTTTAAAATTACTAATAATTTATGAGGTGCAGCCCTTCATGCCCAAAATGCAAAGCACTTCTAAGGTAACACATACATGAAAATATAAGAAAAAACCCAATCTTCAAAATCCAATCCTATATACTGACAGCTTCAGTTTACAGCGGCCATTTATTTTTTTATACATGGGGATGGGAATCAAGGGTTATCAACATGGATATGATGCTTTGAAGTAAGCTCATTATATAATCGAGCGGTTCAAACGCTCTTATTATCTGACCAACGTTATCTTCATCTGGCAGAAGCTCAGTGCTACTGCTATCACTTTCTATTTGCAAGCGTTCAAGTGATTTAGACCACCTTCCAATTCAATATAATCAGCTAACCAAAAACGGAATATCTATTAAGGAAAAAAAATTCTTCCTTCTCTAATAGGGGTTTCCTTCTCAAATGTGGGTTTTGGGACAAATTGCACTTTTTAACATTGCATAATTAATTGTTACTCAAACATCTGACTGCGTTGTACGTCCTTTAAGGTTTTGCCTTCAGTCATATTAACAATATCACAAGCTAAGAGATCCCACAGAGATCTTGGCGCCAACCAAAGATTGTTTTATGTTTGACAAATGAAAGAGGGGTCTTTTCTCTACTTTTCAAACTTAAACTTCTTTTTTCTGCTTTTCAAACTTAGTACTTCTTCTCTCTGCTTTTCAAACTTTAAACTATCAAAATCCAAGATGGTGACATGACAACCATCTTGTTAACCATTCAGTTCAAACTGGTGTTGTGATATTTGTTGATTACATATCTTGCTGTTCTGTGTTGTGTTTTTTTTTTCTATCTGTTGAATTTTGATTGTGTTGTCACTGTTGTGGGGGTCCCATATGGAAGAGAAGTACTCCAGTTTGGGTCCAATTAGTGCTTTGTATGCGTGTTCTTTTTTTTTCGGTGAATTAATTATTTAAAACCATAATGATCTGTTTGTGTTTGCGGTGATATTACTTATGTGTATGTCTCATTTTAGGTTTATTTTGTAGTGTTAGTGCTAAATATTTGCTCCAGTTTACGGTCGAGTGTGTGATCGTGGAGTGTGTAGTTGTATTTTTTGTTGCGTTTTGGTGTAATACTGATGATGTTGCATTTATCTGGATGAAATTCATACAAACCTTTTCATTATCAACCATAATAATTAACCGTTCACACACTGCATTTCTGTACACTTGGGTTTTTCCTATTGAAACGACAAGAGATTCGAGTGGTTTGTTTTTTTGAGTGTCTTCAATGTCGCAAAGACGCTCCTTTTTTTCTACATTAAAAACAAACTCTGTGTTGATTAAGAAGGGCACCTGCTTTCCGACATTATAAAGCCGGGATCGGTGCGAAATGTCCGGATGAACGGATGGTTCTGAAATGAAATTACCTATTTTACAAATACAATAAAATAAAAACAGTAAATATTACTTAATCACATTATTGAATTAATTGTATTGAAACATTTATTAGAAAAATGTCATTATAAAATAAATACCAAATTTCCGGATACCTGTTTTCACCGCCTGTCGAACCTAATTTAAGTATCTTCTTTCACAAACTTTAGTATACGCCCCCATATAGAAATCTAGAAGGATGTTGATTGATGCTGACCGTCTGATACGTAAAAAGCGATCACAAAAATGAACGGCGCACCATGGCGGTGTTTGAGAAGAAAAAGATCCTGAAAGTGACACTAGATGACACTGTTAATCTGTCGTGTGTGATCGAAACAGCAGAAAAGAAATCCGACCACATTGTAAGTTTCCACTTTCTGTTTACATTTTGCTGTTAAACAGATCCGGATCCGGATTTGTAATAAGTTATAATGCAGACCATGACCTGTGTGTCAAGTAAGGTCGCTGATATATGTTGTATTTTATAACGTAAGTTTTATTTCATTGCGATTTTGATACATGTGCTTGTAAATAGTAACATGTATCTGTTTGTATGTTATTGTAAAACAAGTTTGATTTATATTTTTTTACAAAGATTGAATCAATAAATATGAAGTATACACATGATGTGACAGATTTACAAGTGTGATCTAATTTATATACCATATAAAATTTTGAAATGTCTTCAAATTGTTTCATTTTCAGGCCTATACTGTTCATGTTCAGAGAGGACCGAAACCGGAGAACTCTTGGACTCTTACTAAGAGATACAGTGATTTTGCAGCTCTTGATGCTCAACTTAAGATTTCTAATATAGAAATTACTCTGCCCCCAAAAAAAGTGTTTGGTAATTTCAGTCGAGAATTTGTG
Source organism: Argopecten irradians (assembly GCF_041381155.1). Taxonomy (NCBI): domain Eukaryota; kingdom Metazoa; phylum Mollusca; class Bivalvia; order Pectinida; family Pectinidae; genus Argopecten; species Argopecten irradians. Next base: position 36,010,124 of record NC_091145.1, on the reverse strand, counting down.
GCAGAAAGACAGCAAGGTTTGCAGGTAATGTTATTTTGTATCAATTAAACTTAATTTTTTCTTTCTTAACTTATGATGACATATCTGTAAAATGTATGGTAGAGAGTGAACCATCAAAGGTGCCAGTAGATACTGTATGTAAAATAGATTTACATGTGTAATAGGAGAGGTATAAATGTAGCAGCCAGACCACGGTTCAAACCCCTGGACCTCCAAACACTAGCTGGAGGCTCTACTAATTGAGCTACCTGGTCACTAATAATGGTCTTCATGGAAGGGTTCATGGATGTGAGCATTTCAGCTGCTTACCCATTTGTAGTTCAACTGCTAGTTTTTGTGACTGTGAGGATGAGTATTGTATAGATCTATGTTTAGAATTGAAACAATGTCAAACATATGACATGCTCTTGGAGGGCTGACTGTTCTGTTGGTTCTAGCATGTTCCAGACCAAACTTCCAATTTTGTTATACATGTGCTGTATACACTATTTATATACACTGAAAACAGGCAATAATCTCTTTCAACCACTTGGCTATCTTAGAAGGAGGTTGCTATGTTACAAACATATGTCAAAAAAGTGATTTTTAATGAAATGATTTTAATTGACAGCTTAAGGATCAATTAATATAAACAAAGATAGTAAGAGCATATTGTTTCTTCATTTTCTCCAAATCTTAACTGAGCAAAGTGAGTTTGTAGCCTTTCTAATTAACTTGTTGAGCCATGTTCTAACTGTGTTGATATTTTTTGAACAGACTTACCTGAATGCTGTGCTTGCCGACCCCTTATTAGGGAATTGTGTATTTGTCAAACAGTTTCTCGACCCTGATAATTATACTGACAACATTCCAGGTAATGGCAGAGTTCTGACTCCAATCCTATCACATATAACCCCTGCAACACATTACCTTGTCTGAACTGTACGGACTATTTAAAGGCAAGAAACTTTTGTTGATGGAACAATTAAAAAGACAATTTATATACCAAAACCATACTATAAACTTCTAAACATTAGCTCCTGGCAACTGTCTTTTGTCAGTTTCAAACTAACATCCCAGAGAAAACAATTTGGTAAAATATTTGACACAGGTCTTCCGACCAGATAACCATTTACATCCTGCACTAATTTGAAATTCTAAGACTGTCCTATTAGCTTAATGCTATCATGAAGACTGGAAAAACAGTGTGAAATGAATGGTTGTAATATTACGATATGAAAATTTAAATATTAGATTATTTCAAATAGTGAAAATCATATACCATAAGCTGTTGCATTTGATCTTACCTTTTCATTCCAGTTCTAGCTCTCCAGCATGTGTCGATGGTGTTCCGATCGGAGAAGCGGTGGGAGGTTGTGGAACCTGTACCGGATGTTGGCACAAGGCTGCGTAAGACGTACATGTTGGTGAAGCCTGTCGACCAGCCAAAACAGAGACAAGTGCTGTCCTGGGTCAGTGTCCTGCTGTAGTCTTATTAGGGCTCGAATTTCAGGCTGTTTTACTTGCTTTTTGCAAGTAGATATACCAGAATAGCAAGTGGAAAAAATTTGCACTTGCTTATTTTAGCAAGTGGTTTTTATCAGGGACAACTGTAAAAATGGTATAATGATTGTGAAAAATTGTTTTAATGGAAAATATGGGGACCCAGTTCTTACAATAATGTTGTTGATATACATTATGTACTTATACACCTCACATCATCATGCAAAAATAAAGTATTTTACATATAACATAACAGTAATTTGAATACGGATATTAATTATAAGTAAAAATATATTTCAGCGAGTAAAAGTTTAGGGCACTTGCTATTTTTAGCAAGTGACAAAAAATGTAAAATTTGAGCCCTGATTCTCAGTAGTAACATACAAATATGATTGATCACATAGTTGATAGGTAGTCATCAGAAGGTACTGCACCTTCAACAAGAAAACCATTTGGCTTCTTTAGGTCTTGTGTTGCCTTAAAATATCTGCAAAGGTGATACAATAGGGAGTGACTTTTCTGACATTGTTGGTGTTGTCAATGTTAAGGATTTGTTTTTAGTTCTGTTTCTGACCAAGTAGAAGAGCTAGACTAACAAATGTTTAGGATATAAAATATGAAGTCAATCAGACAGGAGAAAACACTTTTTTAGCACAATGGAGCAAAGCTCCATCGTAGGGTAAATTCCAGGAAATCTATACATCACATAAATAACACTACAATAAAGCTGTGTTCTAGTATTCTCCTTGGTTGTTTTGATGCCATCGCCGAGCATTGTATTTACTTCACCGAAGGGATTTCCCCTAAATCATGTGACGATATACTCAGGACGTAAATAAAATTAAAACCAGATTTTTCCTGAATAGACTTTTCCAGCAATCTTGGAAGTTACGCTGCCATGAAATTTTTGAGCTCACCATAGTAGGATAAGAAAAGCAAATTTTCTTCATAAAATATTCTATTTTTCTAGCTCACTAAGCATAATTTATGAGTAAGTTGATTCAGATTAAGATATGGTTTCATTTATCCGTATATTTCATTCATGCCTAATCCATTTTATATTTGACCAGGTTGACTTTGGACCAGACAAGAACATTCCTGATAAAGAGTTAGCAGCCATATTGAAACTGTTCCCAACAATACAGGTATAACTTCTAGCTCCATAATTTGCAGCTATTCTGAAACTGTTTCCAAAAATGATACAGGTATACATACTTCTAGACCTATATATCTACACTTCAAATTTTAAATTTGTAGCTTGATTTTGACGACACATAAGCAAACCTTATCAAATCATTTCTACTATAAATTGTTTTATAATGTATGGTTCATGGTTTTATCACATAAACAGTACCCGCACATTTACATCCATCTATACCGATGTGTAATATATATTCAGTCATCCCTCGTTAGCTCAAGTATACGGTACCATGATAACAGTTTCAGTTATCCAATTATACAAGTTAGCTTACTTTAAAAATGAATATTGAAAGTGAAGATTTTATTTGGGATTGACACATCAAATAATTTGGATAAAGCAGGGTCTTTGAGTTATATGGTTTCCTGTCAATGATAATGTAATAATGAAATATTTCCTGTATATACAGCATCCCTACATCTTGCCGTACCTGTTTGCGGGATGTATCGAGAGTGGAGGGATGGTGATACAGGATTATATAGAGAAAGGAACAATGCGAGATATGTTATGTAAATGTAAGCCTAGGAATCACTATATGAAAAAGTATTGTAAACCTAAGACTGTTATGCCTGTGGATCTTGGTGTGGTGAAAAACTTGGGTCGTATGATCCTGGAGACGCTACAGTTTCTACACGAGAAGGGACTACCTTATGGTATGTAGATGTTATTGTATACACTCTTGATGATTTGTTACATCAAAGATGGAGGTTTAGTGTAAAACTGTCATTAACAGTTGTGTCAGGTGTTTAGATAATGAACTTGTCATTATTTTACATTTTGACATTTTAAATTGAATAAATTAAAGAATTATTTCTGCTTGCTGATGAAATGGTTGATGAAAATAATTTATCACATATGACTATGAACATGTACTTTGTATTTAATGATGGTTTTGTCAAATTTTATATGTTTGGTTACAGGCCTTAATTCTGTACATAGTATTATTTTACCTAATTAAGGGGCTATAGTGGCCAAATGGTTAAGATGTCCTCACATATTTTCACAAGCTCTCCACCTCTGGGTTGCAAATTTGAGTCCTATGTTAGGCAATTACCAGGTACCGACTGCTGGTCTGTGGTTTTTCTCCGGGTAATCCGGCTTTTATCCACCAGCAAACTTCACAAGTCCTTAAATGACCCTGAATGTTTGTGTCATTTTTTAGGACACCTCCATGCTGGTAATCTGTTGTTTAACGGTAAGAAGTGTCAGTTACTGGAGCTACACAACTCACTGTTGGGCCTACCATCATACTACAGACCGTTCTTTATACAGTTCAAAAAGATAAAGGTAAGGATATTAACATCACATACATATCTTTGTTAGGAAATGCGAAGATCAATTAGTCAAAACAGGTGTTTTAGTCATTTCAAAAAAGAACTCTTTGAATCCAGAATTGAAGTTTTCCAAGAACTAAAACAACAATAATCAGCAGTTGTACACACAGATACAAAGATATACCACAAATATTGTGTACAGACAACTTAACAAATGGTGATTCCAATCATTTTCTGTGGACATTTTTATTGATGTTGATTCTAACTGTTTTTTCTTGAGGCATTTATAATCAATAATGATGTAAGGTTTAATACATGTTATACCAGACGACAGAGATTATAGATGTGTACAGTTTTGGACACCTGGTGTATGAGATGTACTTTGGTGAACAATTAAAGCAGCCTACATGTGACAAATTCCCTTCGGACTGTCCCCCTCAACTAAGTAAGTTTTAATTTTCCCTAGAATATCCTACTGTATTTTCCAAAGTATAAGCTGAGACTTTTCCCCCTGAAAATCGTGAGTGCGGCCTATAAACCAGTGCCACTTATTCGTGTACGAAAACCAAAATCTGACATTATAATGTTTTTGCATTATTACGTCGTGATTCACATGTGAAAATCCTAAGTTTTACTCGCCAGTTTTGTTAAGTTATACATAGAAAAAATCACTGTAAAAGTGTTTAAAAGATAAAATATGCACTGAAAATATATTAAAGATGAAAATAATTACGTAATTAATCTTTGTCAGACCCTTCAACTATGTATGTAATTCAGTTTTTTTTCACTTTCAAAGAATTGAATTGATAATATTAAGTCACGGTTTATTTTCTTTCTACAAAGAATGCCAGGCTTATTTTCAAAGCTGGCATATTTTTAAGTCAATTTATGCTTTTTTCACATTAACATTGTAAATGGTTTGATTTAATGTAATTGACAAGAAAAATGTCACAACCCACAGTGTATGGAGATGAATTGTTTGACTTCTATAAGACAATTGCAAATTTTGATGTCAATATCTTGTGATACAGTAAAACATGTTTATAATGAACACACACTTACAGCAAATAATTACAGTAAATTTTATTTAGATATATGTAATGTGTGTACAACAAACTATGCTGAATGTGATTCTGTTGGTCCTCAGAGGTTTGTTATAACCGTGTCTTACTATATTAGCATTGTAATAAGAATTGATGTGTTGTATTTAAGGATCTGTGTTAGAGTCCATTTTAACAACGGAGGCTTGTAAGAACGGTCTGCCAACAGTACAAGACTTGTTGTCTCACACGTAAGTAGGATAGTGAACTAGCACTCAGAACCACAGTAACCAGGTATATATATGGATGTAATGTCAGAGTAAACCAATACTGCTTATAAAGTAGGTATGAGAGAATTAGGGACACCTACATCCTTGATTTTCCAGGGGTAATTTTTATATCACTGCCATTATATCCAGCCCTGGACTATGTCATAGGAAAACTAAAGGCATTTCAGGAGGAAATACAATAAAAATGTAACTGACCAATCACAAGCCTACAAAGTCTTCCTTTGAAGATTACAAAGCCATACAATGTACCGTTATTCATTTTTTTTCGGACCAAAGGACCAAACTACCTCTTTCATCTGTTGTCACACATATATCCTTCATTTTTCCTATTACATAATCCAGGGATGGATATAATGATGTGAGCGAATGAGTGATGAAATAATACAGTTGTTGGCAAGTGGAAATAACTTAATTCTTGTACACCTAATATATACTATAAAGTGCTTTTATCTTGCTGTGTCTGCATTTTCCAATCTGGAACTTATTCGTTAAGGTTTTGTATTTAGCGAAATATAAACCAACACAGATTAAAAGCCCAATATATATTATTACAGATTATTTAGTGATGTTACTTTGCCGGCAACAGACAAACCCGTCCTCAAGATCCCCAGTAAACTGAAGGAGGCAATCCGCCTAGCTAAGGAGGACATGGAGAGTCGTCTCCAGGAGGAACAGAAAGTAGTGAGTAGGAATAAGAAAATGTAAAGGAATCTACTCTGAATCTAATTGATACTCATTCCTTAAAAATAATCTATGATGCATTAAAGTTCCTGGTGTTGAAAAGTTGTCATTTCTTAATACTATTTACAGCAGAACCAGAATTTAGTTAACATGTATAATGTACTGTAAACAATCAGTAATCTATGTGTTTACTATGAAACAGGTTCACAAAATTAAAAGGATTTCCAAAGCTAAAGAATTCCATATGTCTGAGGAAGAGAAAAAGAAAAGGCGAAAGTCGAAGAAGGTATGAAACACCTTTAACTTAGTCATGAAAACTTCTTCATTCATACCTGATTGTCAAACAACAATTTAACTTATTCGTGAAATCTTCTTCATACACACCTGTCTGTCAAACAACAATTTAACTTAGTTATGAAAACTTCTTCATACACAACTGTTTGTCAAACAACAATTTAACTTAGTTATGAAAATTTCTTCATACATGTACATACCTATCTGTCAAACAAAAATTTTAATATAGTCATGAAAACTTCTTCATACACACCTGTCTGTCAAACAACAATTTAACTTAGTCATAAAACTTCTTCATACACACCTGTCTGTCAAACAACAATTTAACTTAGTCATGAAAACTTCTTCATACACACCTGTCTGTCAAACAACAATTTAACTTAGTCATAATACTTCTTCATACACATCTGTCTGTCAAACAACAATTTAACTTAGCCATGAAAACTTCTTCATACACACCTGTCTGTCAAACAACAATTTAATTTAGTCATGAAAACTTCTTCATACACACCTGTCTGTCAAACAACAATTTAACTTAGTCATGAAAACTTCTTCATACATACCTGTCTGTCAAACAAAAATTTAACTTAGTTATGAAAACTTCTTCATACACAACTGTTTGTCAAACAACAATTTAACTTAGTTATGAAAACTTCTTCATACACAACTGTTTGTCAAACAACAATTTAACTTAGTTATGAAAACTTCTTCATACATACCTGTCTGTCAAACAACAATTTAACTTAGTTATGAAAATTTCTTCATACATGTACATACCTATCTGTCAAACAAAAATTTTAATATAGTCAAGAAAACTTCTTCATACACACCTGTCTGTCAAACAACAATTTAACTTAGTCATAAAACTTCTTCATACACACCTGTCTGTCAAACAACACTTTAACTTAGTCATGAAAACTTCTTCATACACACCTGTCTGTCAAACAACAATTTAACTTAGCCTTGAAAACTTCTTCATACACACCTGTCTGTCAAACAACAATTTAACTTAGCCATGAAAACTTCTTCATACACACCTGTCTGTCAAACAACAATTTAACTTAGCCATGAAATCTTCTTCATACACACCTGTCTGTCGAACAACAATTTAACTTAGCCATGAAAACTTCATACACACCTGTCTGTCGAACAACAATTTAACTTAGCCATGAAATCTTCTTCATACACACCTGTCTGTCGAACAACAATTTAACTTAGCCATGAAAACTTCATACACACCTGTCTGTCGAACAACAATTTAACTTAGCCATGAAATCTTCTTCATACACACCTGTCTGTCGAACAACAATTTAACTTAGCCATGAAAACTTCATACACACCTGTCTGTTGAACAACAATTTAACTTAGTCATGAAAACTTCTTCATACACACCTGTCTGTCAAACAACAATTTAACTTAGTCATGAAAACTTCTTCATACACACCTGTCTGTCAAACAACAATTTAACTTAGTCATGAAAACTTCTTCATACACACCTGTCTGTCAAACAACAATTTAACTTAGTCATGAAAACTTCTTCATACACACCTGTCTGTCAAACAACAATTTAACTTAGTCATGAAAACTTCTTCAGACACACCTGTCTGTCAAACAACAATTTAACTTAGTCATGAAAACTTCTTCATACACACCTGTCTGTCAAACAACAATTTAACTTAGTCACGAAAACTTCTTCATACACACCTGTCTGTCAAACAACAATTTAACTTAGTCATGAAAACTTCTTCAGACACACCTGCCTGTCAAGCAACAATTTAATTTGGCCATGAAAACTTCTTCATACATACCTGACTGTCAAACAACAATTTAACTTTGTCATGAAAACTTCTTCATACATACCTGTCTGTCAAACAACAATTTAACTTAGTCATAAAACTTCTTCATACACACCTGTCTGTCAAACAAAAATTTAACTTAGTCATGAAAACTTCTTAATACACATCTGTCTGTCAAACAACGATTTAACTTAGCCATGAAAACTTCTTCATACACACCTGTCTGTCAAACAATGGTTCTCTCTTATTGTTTAATATTCTGAAACATGCATGTTTTATCTGTGATTTATAGCAATTGATATAAGTCTATAACCAGTGAAAAGTTTTAATTGAGATTGGATACAATAATACAGTATAATCACATGTCATTGGTACAAACATTTTTGGCTGGTAAAGACAGGGATCCATGTCATACACTTTTAAATACTACATGATTATAAAGAATGTACGTGTCATACAATTATGCGGAAATCGACACGGATCCATGTCATACAGGTTTAATTACTACAACATAAGAAGGAAAATGTACAATTCTGCCAACATTAAGGTTATACTGTATAGGGTTTGTTAAGTCTATATTGCCCCTGTGATTTTCAATGCAGACTTTGGATATACATGTAATAATAGCCAGTGATTTTTGTTACAGAAAGCATTAGAAAATGGAGTAACAGACCAGCCCACTGCCAGTTCATCAGAGTCCACGGTGTCGTCCAGTAGTTCATCGACGAAGGCAGCGCCACCTTCAGTACCAGGTAAGGGTCAGTGTAGTGAAATGGTGTGTGGCATTATGGAGTTGGAAGCTATGGACCATGCTATGTCCCCACTAATATATACTTCTTATGTGGTTTTGATGCTTGTATTAATGAGAAAATCCTTATATATTGCAAGTAGAAAGAATTAGGAAAATCTTTGGTAGGTCAGCTTTCTATTTATTGAGCAAAGACATGTTTTTATCTAACTATGCCAACTTTGACTATTACTGTGAAATTTTATCCCAATCTGATGTTCAGTCAAAGCTTTTTTGTACAAATGTGACAGTATTTGATCAAATCTGTCCCCATGTGCACATTATGCTTAGTCAAGTGTGACTATATCTGTAATATCTGTACATTTTTGTATCTACATCAATCTTCACTTGATGTTCAGTAAACTGTGACTATGTATGTACAATTCAATTTTCATTTGTCAGGTTGATATTCAGTCAATTTCCCTCACCCACTTGATGTTCACTCAAATGTGACTATCTATCTTCACTTGGTGTTCAGTCAACTGTGACCACACATCTGCAATTTTTCCCTCATCTGATGTTTAGCCAAGTGTGACAATATCTTTACATATCTATCGTCACTTGATTGTCGATGTTCAGTCAACATGGCAATTTTTTCCCTCTTGATGTTCAGTCAGGTGTGACTATTTGTTCTGTACAGTGAACTGCGTTCAAGCATCCGGATTAGACTGCTCCCCTAAATGTTGTAACATTCTGTAACGACAACCAACGAAAACTCTGGGAAATTGCCGCGATTGGTTAGATTCCATGTGGTGTAGCACAAACAATGTTGACTTCAAAAGAACCTACTGATTTGACTTGGTCACACCTTTGTACCGAAGATTTGTAAGCATACACTTGCAGATAAAAAGGGTTAAAATATGTTTTTTAAGTCAATCGTCCTACATAACCATCGAAAGACAACAGCATTATATCTTGACAGCTTCGTAAAACGTTCCCTGGAACATACACGGTTGTAGCTGTATATATGTAGATGTTTCATCCAGAAGCAGACATCACACCTCTTATATGCATTGTTAGTTGTATAAATTGTAATAGTAATGTTAAAAAGTGTGTTTGTAAATATGTATTCTCACCTATGATAAGTTGTGCTAAAAACATGTTCCGCTATTGTAGTTCAAGAAAGCATAATCTGACATTTTGAATACTCTACATTACATGGACTGATGAATATACATGTACATGTGTAAAATATAAAGTGGCCTAACGACTCTCGGCTTCTGTGATTTCAAATAAAATAGTATTGTAAAGTTAAGATACCAAATAGCAAATTTCCATGCACATAATATTGTTTTTATTTTACCATTTTGTATACAAAATTGTTGCAGTGTTAATGATTGAAATTGTGTAAGGTTTTGAATATCTAACAGCTGCTATAACAGGTAAACCTCGCCCACAGTTAGATTATCACTGTTACTAAACTCTGCCCACAGTTTGACTGACGCTATTCCCCAGCCGATAAACGCGCATACGACGGAAAAGCAATTCCAGACACTTTAACGCATTTCACTGTAAAATATGTTTATATCTGCATTTGTTTCCTCATGTGATGTTCAGTCACGTGTGACTATATCCGTTCAAATCCATCTTCATTTCATGTTCAATCAACTGTGACTATATCTGCAATTTCTCCCTCCCCTGATGTTCAATGAAGTGTGACTACACGTATAAGTTATCCCCATCTCTGTTGAGGGTGCCTGTAACAGTAGATAATAGGGTTATGTGATATTATCTCTCTCTTTTAGAAATGTTATCTAGATTAGAAAACTTCATGTGAAAACCAGTAAACTGATTTTCTCACACATATTGACAATAAATTCAAACCTATAAAGCTTTTGAAAATTAATACTATACATTGTACATGTGTGTGATCTCTCATGTGTTAATAATCAGTCATTTTAGCTGAATCGTAACTACTCTTTTTATTCCTTAATTTGATTAATCTTTTGTTAATTAATCAAATAATCAGTGTGGAAACCAGATTCTGATATTTATTTTATTTTATTTTTTTTTGTGTGTGAAATAATCAAGAATTACCATGGATAGCAATACATTCTAAGACCTAGCTGTCTGTAGTAACTTAAGTATTGAGACTCATTCATGATTTCTTCAGTGTGAGCAGAAGTAAGGTGGGATATCATACCTCCTGTATGTAAAGGCGTAAAAATTAAGCCGGGGGGAAGGTATAGATTGGTCATGTAGTACATGAGGATGACCTTTATTACTTTATACAATATAGATAACATAAGTAAGGGGTGGTATAGTGTTCTAGACTTGGTTATAACCAGAACAAGGGTGTTAAGTCTCGATCACCACAAAAAGGGTATTGAAGGCCAACCTTCTCCCAATACAGGGGAAGTGGGAGGTGACAATATGTGGTGGAATAGCTGTTAGGTTCATGAGGATCTTTATAGGGAATGGTTATGATGATGGGTGAAGGGGTGGTCTGTACAAGTTTGATGAGGATCTTTATAGGGAATGGTTATGATGACGGGTGAAGGGGTGGTCTGTACAAGTTTGATGAGGATCTTTATAGGGAATGGTTATGATGATGGGTGAAGGGGTGGTCTATACAAGTTTGATGAGGATCTTTATAGGGAATGGTTATGATGACGGGTGAAGGGGTGGTCTGTACAAGTTTGATGAGGATCTTTATAGGGAATGGTTATGATGACGGGTGAAGGGGTGGTCTATACAAGTTTGATGAGGATCTTTATAGGGAATGGTTATGATGACAGGTGAAGGGGTGGTCTGTACAAGTTTGATGAGGATCTTTATAGGGAATGGTTATGATGACAGGTGAAGGGGTGGTCTGTACAAGTTTGATGAGGATCTTTATAGGGAATGGTTATGATGACAGGTGAAGGGGTGGTCTGTACAAGTTTGATGAGGATCTTTATAGGGAATGGTTATGATGATGGGTGAAGGGGTGGTCTATACAAGTTTGATGAGGATCTTTATAGGGAATGGTTATGATGACGGATGAAGGGGTGGTCTGTACAAGTTTGATGAGGGTCTTTATAGGGAATGGTTATGATGACAGGTGAAGGGGTGGTCTGTACAAGTTTGATGAGGATCTTTATAGGGAATGGTTATGATGATGGGTGAAGGGGTGGTCTGTACAAGTTTAATGAGGATCTTTATAGGGAATGGTTATGATGACCGGTGAAGGGGTGGTCTATACAAGTTTGATGAGGATCTTTATAGGGAATGGTTATGATGACGGGTGAAGGGGTGGTCTGTACAAGTTTGATGAGGATCTTTATAGGGAATGGTTATGATGACAGGTGAAGGGGTGGTCTGTACAAGTTTGATGAGGATCTTTATAGGGAATGGTTATGATGACAGGTGAAGGGGTGGTCTGTACAAGTTTGATGAGGATCTTTATAGGGAATGGTTATGATGATGGGTGAAGGGGTGGTCTATACAAGTTTGATGAGGATCTTTATAGGGAATGGTTATGATGACGGATGAAGGGGTGGTCTGTACAAGTTTGATGAGGGTCTTTATAGGGAATGGTTATGATGACAGGTGAAGGGGTGGTCTGTACAAGTTTGATGAGGATCTTTATAGGGAATGGTTATGATGATGGGTGAAGGGGTGGTCTATACAAGTTTGATGAGGATCTTTATAGGGAATGGTTATGATGACAGCTGAAGGGGTGGTCTGTACAAGTTTGATGAGGATCTTTATAGGGAATGGTTATGATGACGGGTGAAGGGGTGGTCTGTCAAGTTTGATGAGGGTCTTTATAGGGAATGGTTATGATGACAGGTGAAGGGGTGGTCTGTACAAGTTTGATGAGGATCTTTATAGGGAATGGTTATGATGACGGGTGAAGGGGTGGTCTGTACAAGTTTGATGAGGATCTTTATAGGGAATGGTTATGATGACAGGTGAAGGGGTGGTCTGTACAAGTTTGATGAGGATCTTTATAGGGAATGGTTATGATGACCGGTGAAGGGGTGGTCTATACAAGTTTGATGAGGATCTTTATAGGGAATGGTTATGATGACGGGTGAAGGGGTGGTCTGTACAAGTTTAATGAGGGTCTTTATAGGGAATGGTTATGATGACGGGTGAAGGGGTGGTCTGTACAAGTTTGATGAGGATCTTTATAGGGAATGGTTATGATGACGGGTGAAGGGGTGGTCTGTACAAGTTTGATGAGGATCTTTATAGGGAATGGTTATGATGACGGGTGAAGGGGTGGTCTGTACAAGTTTGATGAGGATCTTTATAGGGAATGGTTATGATGATGGGTGAAGGGGTGGTCTGTACATAAAAATGCATAGGAATGAGATATTTTGATAGCTACTACAGTGATCTGTATTTCAGAGGAGACAGACCAGCAGGTCCTCACTAGCTAGGTACTGTTTGTCAATCCTTACTTGTGCCTGATATACTCTAACTGCATGATTGGTGTTGGTGACTAAATTTGGCTTTTTCTGCCTGTATATGTAGTGGTATCTAGAATGTAACAGCTCTTTATAACCTAAAACTCTCTGTTGTGTACTTAAGGATTGCATTTGTGTTGTCCATACATGTGTAAAACTAGGTTGCAGTGATCTCAATAAGCTTTGTGCAGCAAATGTAAAGTTTGTACAAATGTAGATATTTCAGCTAGTGTTAGATAGAGCTACTGAGAAAGGGTTGGTACATTTTATTTTCAATGCTATTTTTGTAGTTATTGTAGCCTAGATTTATATATCCTTGTTATAGCATATATCATACATCATTTGGTTTTTTAGCTGTGACTTTGTGAGAAAACAAAATAATTTAATCTATTGATACCAGCTCTCAAGGATGATAACTCTAGAAAATGATCAAACTTGATATAGATATAAATAATGACATTGTCCATAATTAACAAGGGGTAGATATCTCCAGATAATGACCAGACTTGATTTAACTATAAATAGTGACAGTGTCCATACTTAGCTAGGGGCAGATAACTCTAGATAATTACCAAACTTGATTTAGCTATAAATAGTGACAGTGTCTATAACTAGTAAGGGGTAGATAACTCTAGTTAATGACCAGACTTGATTTAGATATAAATAGTGACAATGGTCATAACTAGCTAGGGGTAGATAACTCTAGATAATGACCAGACTCAGGGATGAAAATGTTCAGCCACCTGTCTGATTTCAACATTTTGACCTTCAGAAAATAGGTTCCTGGTACCTGTAATTCCATATAATTTTCCCCAAAAAATAAATTTCAGCCTTTTTTAAAGTTTTCCATACTCATCTCTGTATACTTGATTTAGCTATAAATAGTGACAGTGTCCATAACAAGATAGGGGTAGATAACTCTAGATAATGACAAAACCCAATTTAGATTTAAATAGTGACAGTTTCCATAACTAGCTAGGGGAAGATAGCTCCTACATTTTATTGTCAGTTTCTATAGCTAACAGTAGGCATTGTGGAATTATTTGTTTGTAGTTTTGTTAAGTAAACATGAGATTTCATTTTAACAGAATTTTATATGAAGTAACAATGTAAATCAATTATATTTCTATGGAGTAAGAAACATATACTGCATTTTGATAACCAAAGTCAAAATTAAGTGGTTATGTATGGTAGAGAATCTGATGACATTTACTGTCATGATGTCAAATGTTACATAATATGTACAAGTACCAATTTGTGATCTCCTACAGAACTGGTCACTTTGACCTAGGTACACTGTACAAACACTAACATTTTAGACTGTGTTAGAATGGTTGACAGGAATGTCTTTATCCTAACCACTGCACCAGTGAAGGTCAATATGATAATCAATATCATATCATTAATAAGCTAACAATTCAGACTAACATGCCTTTTGTCATCTTGTATAAATTAGTGTGATTGATAAACTGCAATGTCTTGAAACAGTCACCATCTCTTCTATCTGACTAGTATTTTGTGTTGATATAAATTTCTATAAGGTATAATGTAGCTCTGTTGTAATGTACATGTGTATTAAAAGCGGGAATAGTAAAATGTGAGATGGTGCATGCTGGTTAAGATTTCTAATAGATTAAGATATCTACTGAATGTTATACTTCTTGTCATGTGTCTGTGGAGACATGGGGATGCATGCTTCTCTCAGATCTTTTTGTGTTGTCTAGATTTGGTGCTGGGCTACTGTTATTACTCAGATTTAAGATTTCTGCATGCAAGTTCCTATATAATAATGCTACTTTTTGTTTTATCTAGTTATATCAAATTTATTACATGTTTTGATGGTATATATACAGAAACTTAATGAACTTTCTATGTAGGGAGTTTTAAATAGTTACAGGTTTTACACAATGTATGTACACAACAGAGTGTGCCAATGCTTGAAAGATTAACTTGCTTCAAATTTACTAACAAATATTAATTGATTAATTAACTTTAGATTGACATTATACATATCTTGAGTTTATCAGCATTTAGCTTTAAAACCTAATAAGCTCATGTACATTCAAAGCAATGCATATGTCTATGTATTGTGACAGGGTATTATGCTGGATCAATACAGTAATTCATGCACTGACATTTATTGCTAAACTGTAATGACTTTGCTGAAAAATAACGTTATTAACATGTACTGGTAATGGACTGCCTGTTCTACTTCAATATGTTTAGATGTGTGTATGCTTAATGTTGAAATATTAATAATGAACATTATCTTTTATTTTGATATGAAGAATCATTAAAATTGTCTGCAATATCTTTTATCAAAGAAAAATGCTATTCTAAACATTTCTCTGTATTCTGCTGATAGTCAATAACAAAAATTTTCACAAATTTTATGCATTATCTATGATCTAGCTAATATTGTACATTTTCTATCTTACAGCACCCCCACCTCCTCCTCCAGCCAATCCTCCCGCTGCAGGGGTACCACCCCCGCCCCCTCCCCCACCAACAGGTGCCCCTGCCCCTCCGCCCCCTCCTCCACCTGCTGCTCCGTCTGGAAACGTGCCACCCCCAGCCACGGGACAGAGAGGGGCACTACTCAGCTCCATCAACAGCTTCAAGAAGGGCGGACTGAAGAAGTGTGTCACCGTTGATAAGAGTGGGCCAAAGCTGTGATGTAACTGTAAAATACCTTTTACACATAATTTTATTGTTGTGGATCAGTTTTGAACCACATGGTTTTATCTTGGTTGTTGTAATTCTGTCTGGGAAATCTGTCAATATGTTCATCTTGTGCAATTTATAATGAATAGTTGTTAATATTTGTGGGGTTTAAAATTCACTATATTCACAAATTCATCCGAATTCAAAAATATCTCGCAAAATTTAGCCAAGTCATGGCTTTACATATCAGACTCTGACGATGTTAATGACAATTTTTAAGTCTATAGATATGATTCGCAAAAATAAACCCCTGTGAAAAAGTTCCAAACAGTCAATTGTGAATATTTTACAACTGCCATATTTGACAACTATACAGTTACACAATACATGTATATAGTGTTCTGATGTGAAAGTAGGGGTGCTAGGTTATAGTTATTACATGATCTTATTGTGACAGACCCCTGTGTCTATGGTATATATTATTAATGTTACTGATTCCTGTGTTTCTGTGGTTTATGTAAAAAAATTGTCACTAAAATCTTAATTTTTGAACTCAGCAAAATTTTCTTTCAAGACATGAATAGTTCTTGCATTGACTGAATAACTGTGCTTTATAAATTGTGATTTTATGAGATAAGCCAAAGATGCTCGTTACCAGTACAAATAAGTGCTAGATTTATATGTATAGGTACAAGGTAGGTGTTGTACAAAAAAGACTGTATAGTATATATAGTAGGAAACAGCCCCTGATACATTAATCTTATAGATCCTTAATTATTTATAACTATTTTGTGGTTTCTATCATAACTTTACGAGTAAGTGTTTAGCTATGATGTCTTATTGTTCTTCAGATAATTCCAAAACAAAAGAGTTTACATGCTAGATTTACATACCGTATGTACTATTAGATAAACCTCATACTAGTTTTTTATAACTCAAAGAAGAATTTGAGATTACTCCATATTGTTATATGGAGTTTTGCTACCTCAGGTGTTATATAACCAAAAAGTAAGATTTTTAAAATTATTTTCTGAAGAATACAGATACAAAAATTTAGAACTAAATATTTTAACTGACATGCTTTAAAATGACATATTTTAATTAGTACCACATTTTTGAAATGTAAGCTGAAATTAGTACTGATTCAAATCTGTATGTACTATTTTTTTGTACACTATTTTATATTTTTTCCAAGTTGATGAAAACACAAAAAATATAGGACATGGAGATATGCTTTAGTTTTCATAGATATATATAGCGTATAAGAATAATCAACCAACTTGTAAAGGGGAGTTATCTCCCTTAGTATATTCTTTGGGGAGTTATCTCTCCTAGTATATTGTGGAGCGTTATCTCCCCTATATTGTAGTAAAGGGGTGAGATTATTATGTCTTTGCAAATTACAGTGTTAGCTCTTTTGCGGGTAGATATCAATTGTTACGTCATTATTTTGTGAGCGCAATTCATGTCGTTTTCTCCGAAAATTATGATGTAACGCTTACAAACACATGATATCACAATCAATACCTACCCGCAAGGGCAAATAACTCTGTAATATGCAAATACAGAATAAAAGCAACTTATTCTGATGAAATGTTCTGTTCCAAGCTTAACTGGAATTTTACGTTTTTTAGCAATTGTACATTAAATTGTTCTGAGACTAGATGACAGTCGATGTTAGATGTCTTATAATGAGATTTTGATACACAATACTCTAAACTCTATAATTTTTCATGCTTCGTATAATTATTCTCTCCCATTATTTGTAAAAATATATAATATAAAGTGTCGACGAGTTGTCTCCCTTACACCATTATATAGTAACTGCACCTTGTATGTACTTCAGCACTGTAAAGCCTTATATACAATGTATTTATCATCCTTGTTGTCTGATGTTTTTATAGCACTACAGACCAAGGGAAAATGTAAATGATGTAGATAGGATAATAAGATGGCCTTTTATGTGAAAGATACAAATTTACAACCATGAATTCACATCTACAAAATAATTATTATATAGTACTGGTGGAAATATTCCTTCAGTCTCATCAGGAATGGGCTTATTTCAAAGTGAATATTGTATGGTAAATACCGGGTAGGTATCCAGTATGTTTGTATGGTAAATAGGTATCCAGTATGTTTGTATGGTAAATAGGTATCCAGTATGTTTGTATGGTAAATAGGTATCCAGTATGTGTGTATGGTAAATAGGTATCTAGTATGTTTGTATGGTAAATAGGTATCCAGTATGTTTGTATGGTAAATATGTATCCAGTATGTTTGTATGGTAAATAGGTATCCAGTATGTTTGTATGGTAAATAGGTATCCAGTATGTTTGTATGGTAAACATGTATCCAGTATGTTTGTATGGTAAATAGGTATCCAGTATGTTTGTATGGTAAACAGGTATCCAGTATGTTTGTATGGTAAATAGGTATGCAGTATGTTTGTATGGTAAATAGGTATCCAGTATGTTTGTATGGTAAATAGGTATCCAGTATGTTTGTATGGTAAACAGGTATCCAGTATGTTTGTATGGTGAACAGGTATCCAGTATGTTTGTATGGTAAATAGGTATCCAGTATGTTTGTATGGTTAACAGGTATCCAGTTAGTTTGTATGGTAAATAGGTATCCAGTATGTTTGTTTGGGAAACTATTGTAAAAAATGTATTTGTACAAAATATTCTTCATTGTAAAACATGTAAATAAGAGTAAGACTCATGCCCCCTCTCCCAAACATTTTTGTGATTTTATCGTTTGCAAGGAAGTAATAGTAATATCTTTTATATATATATTGGTATGGTAGAATAAAAACTTTGGGGTTGACTAGGTTTCCAATCCTCATAAAGGGAGACTACTCAAGGAAAGACTACTCACTTTTACTTTTCTAATTAGTGTGCCATATAATTGTCTTGTTTAATTGTAAAACCAAAAGGAATATATTTATGTACACTACTCATGCTGTCATATTGTTTTTGACACAAAGTGTTGTTTTAGGATGTATTATAGACTATTGTCATCGTGATGTAAATGATAGAATGACTATATAACCAGAAAGGGAGATAACTTCTATGTTTAAATGCTTTGGTGCCATAAAGCATGGTGCATTTGCATATATTGTCATATGAGTGGTATAAATTATAGAATTTAGTATTGTTGTCATTTTGGGATATAAACTTGTATTTTGTACATGACGCATTTCCAATTATTAAGTTGTGTAGCAATATGAGGTAACTATGGTAATCAAACCACTATACATACACAGATTTGATATGACCTTTATCAAAAAGTGAAGGGAAAAGTCACTATACGGATGTACAAAATGTAAAAGCAATGTGGGTTCTACTGACTGAGGTATTGTTGTGTCTTGTACCCTCACACATCTCATCCTACTTCCATATATGGAAGTGGAAGTGGACAAATGAAAGAACTTCCATGTATGGAAATGGACGTTCTTGTCTTACAGACCTTCATTTCTAGCTGATTTTGAAGGTACTTTCTTGTCCCCTTGACACCGACATTTATACATTACAATGTGTATCTGTTGACACTGACATTTATACATTACAATGTGTATATCTGTTGACACTGACATTTATACATTACAATGTGTATATCTGTTGACACTGACATTTATATATTACAATGTGTATCTGTTGACACTGACATTTATACATTACAATGTGTATATCTGTTGACACTGACATTTATACATTACAATGTGTATATCTGTTGACACTGACATTTATACATTACAATGTGTATCTGTTGACACCGACATTTATACATTACAATGTGTATCTGTTGACACTGACATTTATACATTACAATGTGTATCTGTTGACACCGACATTTATATATTACAATGTGTATCTGTTGACACCGACATTTATACATTACAATGTGTATATCTGTTGACACTGACATTTATACATTACAATGTGTATCTGTTGACACTGACATTTATACATTACAATGTGTATATCTGTTGACACTGACATTTATACATTACAATGTGTATATCTGTTGCCATGGCCAGAGGAAATAGTGGGCTAGTTTTAATATCTTTAACAACTTGACATACAGCTTCAGCACAAATCAGTTAAAGTCAGTCACCAAGACCGTTTACATTTAGTTATTGGTTTAAAAGAGCTTTATTTTTCGTTAAACATTATACAATACTTTTGGAAGGTGGTATTTCAAAATAAATTTTTGTCATCTTTGTCTCATATCTAACATGTTCAAACCCGTTAACTACAGACTACTAGTACTAACTAGTTGATCTCGGAAGTTATAAAAACATTGGTTCTGTATATGTTGTCTAGGTAACAATAGGT